>NC_141829.1:4984431-5121931 GCF_982586985.1 Callionymus lyra
TTTCTCTTTTTTTTTTCACTTCTTCTTCTTCCGCTGCATCACACACCTGTGGACGCCTCGTCACAGACGCCGTTACATTATGACCACCTGTTCGCCGTCATCGCGACCCTTTGTTTATTAATAATGTGTTTCATCCTTGTTTATGAAGAAATACTGGGATTGATTTGTCTTTGTTTGACACATTAATATACAAAGTTATGTGCGCTCATGGCTACACACAAAAAAAACACGAGTTTCTCTTGTTGAGTGTAATAAAAATAATAAAATAATAATTGGAATAATAATCGTGATAATAACATTCTATTTACAGGACACTGTGCAAGAATATGGATAAAAGAAAACCGTATTAAAGATAAAATGAAGGATCAAATTATGAGATTGAATTATTCACAGCAGGAGGTGAATTAAATGATTGCAGATCAATCTCCATCTGCCTGTGAGAAGATCCTCTCACTGACGGCTAGACTTTAGAATCCTGATGCGTTTATCATCATCTCTGGAGATTTTAATCGACCCGGACTCTACTGGACTCTACTGTCCCTCCAGGAATAACAGGATTATTGACCTTCTTTATTCCAACTTGAAGGTCGCGTTCAGAGACAAACTTCTTCCTCCACTTGGAAGGTTCTGATGCTAACCTGGTCCACCTTCAGTCACAGTTCACTCCTCGGGTGCAGAGACAGACTGTGACCACTAGGACAATCAGGAAGAGGACACCATCTGTGGAGGTGTAATAACCATTTTTACTGTGTAATAACCATTTTTACTGTGTAATAACCTTTTACTGTGTAATAACCTTTTACTGTGTAATAACCTTTTACTGTGTAATAACCATTTTTACTGTGTAATAACCATTTTTACTGTGTAATAACCTTTTACTGTGTAATAACCATTTTTACTGTGTAATAACCTTTTACTGTGTAATAACCTTTTGTTTACTGTGTAATAACCTTTTTTACTATGTAATAACCATTTTTACTGTGTAATAACCTTTTTTTTACTGTGTAATAACCTTTTTTACTATGTAATAACCATTTTTACTGTGTAATAACCTTTTTATTACTGTGTAATAACCTTTTTTTACTGTGTAATAACCATTTTTACTGTGTAATAACCTTTTTTTACTGTGTAATAACCATTTTTACTATGTAATAACCATTTGTACTGTGTAATAACCTTTTTTACTATGTAATAACCATTTTTACTGTGTAATAACCTTTTTACTATGTAATAACCATTTTTACTGTGTAATAACCATTTTTACTATGTAATAACCATATTTACTGTGTAATAACCATTTTTATCATGTAATAACCATTTTTACTGTGTTATACCCTTTTTACTATGTAATAACCATTTTTACTATGTAATAACCATATTTACTGTGTAATAACCATTTTTACTGTGTAATAACCTTTTTTACTATGTAATAACCATTTTTACTGTGTAATAACCATTTTTACTATGTAATAACTATTTTTACTGTGTTATAACCTTTTTACTATGTAATAACCATTTTTACTGTGTAATAACCATTTTTACTATGTAATAACCTTTTTACTGTGTAATAACCATTTTTACTGTGTAATAACCATTTTTACTGTGTAATAACCATTTTTACTGTGTAATAACCTTTTTTACTATGTAATAACCATTTTTACTGTGTAATAACCATTTTTACTATGTAATAACTATTTTTACTGTGTTATAACCTTTTTACTATGTAATAACCATTTTTACTGTGTAATAACCATTTTTACTATGTAATAACCTTTTTACTGTGTAATAACCATTTTTACTGTGTAATAACCATTTTTACTGTGTAATAACCCTTTTTACTATGTAATGTGGATATTATGAAACATGATTATTATTATAATTATTACTATTGTTTACTTATTAATAAATATATCATTTAATTATTAGTTCAAATGCGGATATTTTGAAACATGATTATTATTATAATTATCACTGTTGTTTATTTATTTTATTTATTTTTATTTATCTTTTATTTATTATTATTATAATAATAACTTTTGTTTATTTATTTTTATTTATCTTTTATTTATTATTATTTTAATAATTACTGTTGTTTATTTAATTTTAGTTATCTTTTATTTATTATTATTATTATAATTATTACTGTTGTTTATTTATTTTTATTTATTTAATATTTTATTTATTATTATTATTATTAATGTTGATATTATGAAAAATAATTATTATTATAATTATTACTGTTATTTATTTATTAATTAAAAATATCATTTATTTAATTTTATTATAATTATTACTGTTGTTTATTTATTTTTATTTATTTAATATTTTATTTATTATTATTATTAATGTTGATTTTATGAAACATAATTATTATTATAATTATTACTGTTGTTTATTTATTAATAAAAATCACGTTTTTATAATCATTTTAATTGTTGATATTACGAAACATAATTATTATTATTGTTTATTAATTAATAAAGACAGTTTTTATTTTTTATAATTGTAATTGTGGATATTATTTAACATACTGTAATTATTATTATAGTTTTTACTATTGGTTATTTATTAGTATTTTAATATTTTATTTATGTAAATGTTGATGTTATTAAACATACTGTAATTATTATTATAATTATTACTGTTGTTTATTTATTTTTATTTATTTAATATTTTATTTATTATTATTATTAATGTTGATTTTATGAAACATAATTATTATTATAATTATTACTGTTGTTTATTTATTTTTATTTATTTAATATTTTATTTATTATTATTATTAATGTTGATATTATGAAACATAATTATTATTATAATTATTACTGTTGTTTATTTATTTTTATTTATTTAATATTTTATTTATTATTATTATTATTAATGTTGATTTTATGAAACATAATTATTATTATAATTATCACTGTTGTTTATTTATTTTATTTATTTTTATTTATCTTTTATTTATTATTATTATAATAATAACTTTTGTTTATTTATTTTTATTTATCTTTTATTTATTATTATTTTAATAATTACTGTTGTTTATTTAATTTTAGTTATCTTTTATTTATTATTATTATTATAATTATTACTGTTGTTTATTTATTTTTATTTATTTAATATTTTATTTATTATTATTATTATTAATGTTGATATTATGAAAAATAATTATTATTATAATTATTACTGTTATTTATTTATTAATTAAAAATATCATTTATTTAATTTTATTATAATTATTACTTTTGTTTATTTATTTTTATTTATTTAATATTTTATTTATTATTATTATTATAATTATTACTGTTGTTTATTTATTTTTATTTATTTAATATTTTATTTATTATTATTATTAATGTTGATTTTATGAAACATAATTATTATTATAATTATTACTGTTGTTTATTTATTAATAAAAAATATCACGTTTTTATAATCATTTTAATTGTTGATATTACGAAACATAATTATTACTATTGTTTATTAATTAATAAAGACAGTTTTTATTTTTTATAATTGTAATTGTGGATATTATTTAACATACTGTAATTATTATTATAGTTTTTACTATTGGTTATTTATTAGTATTTTTAATATTTTATTTATGTAAAAGTTGATGTTATTAAACATACTGTAATTATTATTATAATTATTACTGTTGTTTATTTATTTTTATTTATTTAATATTTTATTTATTATTATTATTAATGTTGATTTTATGAAACATAATTATTATTATAATTATTACTGTTGTTTATTTATTAATAAAAAATATCACGTTTCTATAATCATTTTAATTGTTGATATTACGAAACATAATTATTACTATTGTTTATTAATTAATAAAAGACAGTTTTTATTTTTTATAATTGTAATTGTGGATATTATTTAACATACTGTAATTATTATTATAGATTTTACTATTGGTTATTTATTAGTATTTTTAATATTTTATTTATGTAAAAGTTGATGTTATTAAACATACTGTAATTATTATTATAATTATTACTGTTGTTTATTTATTTTTATTTATTTAATATTTTATTTATTATTATTATTAATGTTGATTTTATGAAACATAATTATTATTATAATTATTACTGTTGTTTATTTATTAATAAAAAATATCACGTTTTTATAATCATTTTAATTGTTGATATTACGAAACATAATTATTACTATTGTTTATTAATTAATAAAGACAGTTTTTATTTTTTATAATTGTAATTGTGGATATTATTTAACATACTGTAATTATTATTATAGATTTTACTATTGGTTATTTATTAGTATTTTTATGTAAAAGTTGATGTTATTAAACATACTGTAATTATTATTATAATTGTTTACTAGATTGAATCAATGGAATCATTGTCAATACTTGTACTTGTACTTGTACTTCTATACCAGATACTTTTTTCAATTCCAATGTATTATTAAAGTTTGAACAAAGTGTAAAAAAGTGTTAAAGTGACAAATGTATCCGATTCACTGTCTTTTGTCAGTTTTTCTTGAGAAAATCGACACGTTTTCAAGCTTCGATCACGAACAGGTACGACTTTGATACGAAGGTGTTGAACCTGAAGGTGTCGGATCACATGACAGCTTGTATCTCCGTCAGAAACTTCAATCCTGGATCTTCCCTGATGTTTCCTCACAGCTGGAAGCTTCCATGAAACCTCAGAAGAAAGAGTTCCGTGTAAAACTTTGATGAGATTCTCGACCGAACACAGTCATGTACTTGAAGATTTGTCGAGTGTGTTTCCTGCAGGTGCTCTTATTTTGAAACTCAATCAACTAGACCAGGGTCACAAAGCGCTTCAACAATCAAAACAATACTCAATACAATAATACTTCAAAGATCAAGACAAGGTAGTTATTGTTACTGAGTTACTGTCTCTATCCAAGAATTCAATGTTATCTTGGTTGATAAATATTAGGGTCACAGATATCATGGAGTAATACTACTGTGACTAACTGAGTAATAGTGACCTGCACAGTGATACCCCAGTGACTCGCAGAGTAGTACCACAAGAATTGCTGAGTAATACTTTGGTGAATTGCTGAGTAATACTTTGGTGAGTTACAGAGTAATACTACGAGAATCACATAGTAATACTTTGGTGAATCACAGAATAATACTACGAGAATCATGGAGTCATACTACTGTGAGTCACAGAATAATACTACTGTAATTATGGAGTAATAATTTTGTGAGTTACAGAGTAATACTACTGTGAGTCACGAAGTTATACTACTGTGAATCACTGATTAATACTACTGTGAATAATGGAGCAATACTACTGTGAATAACGAGTAATACTACTGTGAATAACAGAGTAATACTACTGTGAATAACGGAGTAATACTACTGTGAATGAAAGAGTAATACTTCTGTGAGTCAAAGAGTAATACTAATGTGAGTCACAGAGTAATACTACTGTGAATCACTGATTAATACTACTGTGAATAACGGAGTAGTACTACTGTGAATCACAAAGTAATATTACTAGGAATGAAGGAGTAATACTACTGTAAATAACCTGGTCTATAAAGGCGCTATACAAATAGACATTATTATTATTATTATTATTATACTACTGTGAGTCACAGAGTAATAGTACTCTGAATCACTGATTAATACTACTGTGAATAACGAGTAATACTACTGTGAATCACAAATTATATACTAATGTGAGTCACGGAGTAATATTACTATGAATAAAGGAGTAATACTACTGTGAATAACGGAGTAATATTACTATGAAAGAAGGAGTAATACTACTGTGAATAACCTGGTCTAGAAAGGCGCTATACAAATAGACATTATTATTATTATTATTATACTACTGTGAGTCACTGATTAATACTACTGTGAATATCGAGTAATACTACTGTGAATCACGAAGTTATACTAATGTGAGTCACGGAGTAATATTACTATGAATGAAGGAGTAATACTACTGTGAATAACGGAGTAATATTACTATGAATGAAGGAGTAATACTACTGTGAATAACCTGGTCTAGAAAGGCGCTATACAAATGGACATTATTATTATTATTATTATTATACTACTGTGAGTCACAGATTAATACTACTGTGAACTACTGATTAATACTACTGTGAATAACGGAGTAATACTACTGTGAGTCACAGAGTAATAGTACTCTGAATCACTGATTAATACTACTGTGAATAACGAGTAATACTACTGTGAATCACAAAGTTATACTAATGTGAGTCACGGAGTAATATTGCTATGAATGAAGGAGTAATACTACTGTGAATAACGGAGTAATATTACTATGAATGAAGGAGTAATACTACTGTGAATAACCTGGTCTAGAAAGGCGCTATACAAATAGACATTATTATTATTATTATTATTATACTACTGTGAGTCAGAGATTAATACTACTGTTAACTACTGATTAATACTACTGTGAATAACGAGTAATACTACAGTGAATAACAAAGTTATACTAATGTGAGTCACTGATTAATACTACTGTGAATAACGAGTAATACTACTGTGAATCACGAATTATATACTAATGTGAGTCACGGAGTAAAATGACTATGAATGAAGGAGTAATACTACTGTGAATAACGGAGTAATATTACTATGAATGAAGGAGTAATACTACTGTGAATAACCTGGTCTAGAAAGGCGCTATACAAATAGACATTATTATTATTATTATTATTATACTACTGTGAGTCACAGATTAATACTACTGTGAACTACTGATTAATACTACTGTGAATAACGAGTAATACTACTGTGAATAACAAAGTTATACTAATGTGAGTCACTGATTAATACTACTGTGAATAACGAGTAATACTACTGTGAATCACGAATTATATACTAATGTGAGTCACGGAGTAAAATGACTATGAATGAAGGAGTAATACTACTGTGAATAACGGAGTAATATTACTATGAATGAAGGAGTAATACTACTGTGAATAACCTGGTCTAGAAAGGCGCTATACAAATAGACATTATTATTATTATTATTATTATACTACTGTGAGTCACAGATTAATACTACTGTGAACTACTGATTAATACTACTGTGAATAACGGAGTAATACTACTGTGAGTCACAGAGTAATAGTACTCTGAATCACTGATTAATACTACTGTGAATAACGAGTAATACTACTGTGAATCACAAAGTTATACTAATGTGAGTCACGGAGTAATATTACTATGAATGAAGGAGTAATACTACTGTGAATAACGGAGTAATATTACTATGAATGAAGGAGTAATACTACTGTGAATAACCTGGTCTAGAAATTAGCTATACAAATAGACATTATTATTATCATTATTATTATACTACTGTGGGTCACAGATTAATACTACTGTGAATAACGGAGTAATACTACTGTGAATAACGGAGTAATACTACTGTGAATAACGGAGTAATACTACTCTTTGATGGAAGTGTCTGTCTCACTACCACAAATCTTTAAATGATCAGGTTTCATCATCAAATGTTTCTAAACTGAGACGTAACGTGTCGAGACTCTGGAAGAGACTCTGAGAAAATACATTATTAACTGAAGGACATGTTTTCAGGCAGAAGTGAGCAGAATATTCTCCTCACGTCAGTGAACGAGTCTCACAGCGACCTCTTCTGGTCTGAAGATACTTCACACTGAGCTCTGCTCTATTGTGTGTCAGTGTGTATGATTGTAAGTAAGTAAGTAAGTAATATATATTGGTGTCAGTGTGTATGTTTGTGTGTCAGTGTGTATGTTTGTGTGTCAGTGTGTATGTTTGTGTGTCAGTGTGTATGATTTTGTGTCAGTGTGTATGTTTGTGTTCAGTTTGTGTGTCAGTGTGTATGTTTGTGTGTCAGTGTGTACGATTGTGTGTCAGTGTGTATGTTTGTGTGTCAGTGTGTATATTTGTGTGTCAGTGTGTATGTTTGTGTGTCAGTGTGTATTTTTTTGTGTCAGTGTGTATGTTTGTGTGTCAGTGTGTATGTTTGTGTGTCAGTGTGTATGTTTGTGTGTCAGTGTGTATGTTTGTGTGTCAGTGTGTATTTTTTTGTGTCAGTGTGTATGTTTGTGTGTCAGTGTGTATGTTTGTGTGTCAGTGTGTATGTTTGTGTGTCAGTGTGTATTTTTTGTGTGTCAGTGTGTATGTTTGTGTGTCAGTGTGTATTTTTTTGTGTCATTGTGTATGTCAGTGTGTATGTTTGTGTGTCAGTGTGTATGTTTGTGTGTCAATGTGTATGTGTGTGTCAGTGTGTATGTTTGTGTGTCAGTGTGTATGTTTGTGTGTCAGTGTGTATTTTTTTGTCAGTGTGTATGTTTGTGTGTCAGTGTGTATGTTTGTGTGTCAGTGTGTATGTTTGTGTGTCAGTGTGTATGTGTGTGTCAGTGTGTATGTTTGTGTGTCAGTGTGTATGTTTGTGTGTCAGTGTGTATTTTTTTGTCAGTGTGTATGTTTGTGTGTCAGTGTGTATGTTTGTGTGTCAGTGTGTATGTGTGTGTAAGTGTGTATGTTTGTGTGTCAGTGTGTATTTTTTTGTGTCAGTGTGTATGTTTGTGTGTCAGTGTGTATGTGTGTGTCAGTGTGTATGTGTGTGTCAGTGTGTATGTTTGTGTGTCAGTGTGTATGTTTGTGTCAGTGTGTATGTTTGTTTGTCAGTGTGTATGTGTGTCAGTGTGTATGTTTGTGTGTCAGTGTGTATGTGTGTGTCAGTGTGTATGTGTGTGTCAGTGTGTATGTTTGTGTGTCAGTGTGTATGTGTGTGTCAGTGTGTATGTCAGTGTGTATGTTTGTGTGTCAGTGTGTATGTCAGTGTGTATGTTTGTGTGTCAGTGTGTATGTTTGTGTGTCAGTGTGTATGTGTGTGTCAGTGTGTATGTTTGTGTGTCCATAGCAATGCAGTCGGTCTGCAGTCACTCCTGTGTTAGAAACACTCGTCACGTCAACAGCGGCTGCAGAAGTGTTTTCTGTTTCTTCTCTTCACTCGTCTTTTCCAACATGTCGTATGTCGTTGAGGATCAATGAAGAAGTCGCTTCACGACGAACATCAGTTGTTATCAGTGAAGCTTCATGAATCAGTGTCATTATTTTCAAAGTCCACTAGATGGCAGTCTCTGCACTATTTTCATGCCTGACCTCTGCACAATATGAAACTTTCATCAGCAAGTCTACAGTTATTATATGACTTGTTATTATTGTTAATATGATTTTTATTATTATTATTATTATTATTATTGTTGTTGTTGTTGTTGTTGTTGTTATTATTATTGACATTCAGAAAAACACATCTAAAAAATAAAATAAAACAATTTTGTGCAAAATCCAATAAACTATAAGCAGGATAAAGACTGAAATACAATAAAATTAAGAAACGTAGATAAACTATTAACAAAAAATAGTCACGTGTGAAATCTGACTCGTACAAACCTGTATACAATCAACAGAACAAGATGAGTAAAATAAGCTATTAACAAAATATAAAATAAAATATTATGAGAATTACCGAGTAATACTTCTGTGAGTCACAGAGTAGTACTACGTGAATCACATAGTAATACTTCAGTGAGTCACAGAGTAGTACTACAAGTATCAAGTAGTAATACTTTAGTGAGTCACAGAGTAGTACTACGAGTATCAAGTAGTAATACTTCAGTGAGTCACAGAGTAGTACTACGAGTATCAAGTAGTAATACTTTAGTGAGTCACAGAGTAGTACTACGAGAATAATGTAGTAATACTTCAGTGAGTCACGGAGTATTACTACGAGAGTAACGTAGTAATACTTTAGTGAGTCACAGAGTAGTACTACGAGTATCACGTAGTAATACTTCAGTGAGTCACGGAGGAGTACTACGAGTATCACGTAGTAATACTTTAGTGAGTCACAGAGTAGTACTACGAGAATAATGTAGTAATACTTCAGTGAGTCACGGAGTATTACTACGAGAATAACGTAGTAATACTTTAGTGAGTCACTACGAGTATCACGTAGTAATACTTCAGTGAGTCACGGAGTAGTGCTACGAGTATCACGTAGTAATACTTCAGTGAGTCATGGAGTAGTACTACGAGTATCACATAGTAATACTTTAGTGAGACACGGAGTAGTACTACGAGAATAACATAGTAATACTTCAGTGAGTCACGGCTTAGTACTACGAGAATCATGTAGTTATCCTTCAGTGAGTCATGGAGTATTACTACGAGAATAACGTAGTAATACTTTAGTGAGTCACGGAGTAGTACTACGAGTATCACATAGTAATACTTCAGTGAGTCACGGAGTAGTACTACAAGAATCATGAAGTTATACTTCAGTGAGTCACGGCGCAGTACTACGAGAATCAGGTAGTAATACTTAATTGAGTCCCAGAGTAGTACTATGAGAATAACGTAGTAATACTACCAATAGTCACGGAGCAGTACTATGAGCATTTTCAGCAAAAGTTAACACGTAACAGTTTAAATTGGTTCTTCATCATATGTACGGAATATTTAATCTCACCTGAAGAAGAAGAATCTTCTGTTTGTCTATGCAGCAGTGAAGGAGGAGCAGGAGAACCGGAGCGAGAGGCACGACGAGCTTCCTTTGCTTTAATTGCTCATTTAAAGAGATTAGAAAAACACCCGAGCAGAGCCTGAACATTTCCACGAGGTTCCCTCTGACGCCGTGTTAACGAGTCTGGAACACAAGCTTCATCATTACAGGACGAGCAAATGGATGTTGAGCTGCTGTTATCAGTGGATCTGTCGACTCCGGACCATTAGGAGGTTTTCCTGGAGGTTCAGCTCAGATTAAGAGACTTTCGAAGACGTAATCCTCCATAATAGAGATGCAACAGTTCCTGGAGGAAGATCGGGATAAATCCGAGACTAAAGTCAGACTCGTGTCTGCGTCGCAGTGGACAGGGGCAGCTACGGTTGCTGGTTTATATGTTGATTACAACACTGTTCTTTATGATTACATTTTAGAAGGAAGGACAAGTCGACCTACATCAGCGGATGTCTGTGAAGGTTCTCATCCAGATACGACCATTTGACCGTAACGACAATAGCAGAGACATGTGTATGTTCTCGACTTGTTTCGTGGGTTTACTCCGGGAACTCCGGTTTCCTCCCACGGTCCAAAAACAAACAGAGGTTGCTTAAGTTCTTGGTAAAATTGCTTTAATTTGTTTTCAAATCAAAATATGTCCAAACATCAGCTTTAAAAGCTGCTGGACTCACTGTATCCTCTCGTCCTCAGCCATCGCCAGGATCTTACAGGATTTCATTGTTTCTGCCGATGCGGAGGACGTAGTGACTGCTGCCATCTATAGGCCGGATGTTCAATTGCAACACAAAAACACTATGAATATTTGAACATTAGTTGAATATAATGCTTTTAAATATTGATACAGAAAAAAACTATTTTCAAGTTTATCGATATTACTTCCTGCCACGAATCAATCAAGAAGATTAAACCTCCAAAATTTAAAAAAAATTAAAGTTTTCCAACAGGTGATCATGTCAACATTTGACCTTTTTTAGTCACGAGAACCAGGAGTGGAACTGTATCCTCTCGACCCCAGTCAATAACATTCTTCCTTCAGCTGTGGAGGACCTGCTGTCATCTAGAGGCCGGACGTTGAATTGCAACACAAAAATGAACAAACAGCGAAAATATTATCAGGTTAATTGTTAATATTAAAAAACAGTGAAGAGAAAGAATTCTTCTGAACTCTAGTGTCCTGTGATGTCATCCATCAAACACTGTGTCCAGACGAGCGAGTCTCTCCGTGACTCTATTTGTCTACTCTTAATAATTCATGTCTCTTCAACTCTCGTCACTTCCTCGGATCAGTCGTTCATCTGCGGCCCTGCAGCGTGTCTTCAGAGCATCTCTCTGGACGTCTATTCAATTATCTCTCCGTCTCTCAGCGGCACGACTCGTCCCTCTGCAGCGTCGCTCTTCAAATATTCATTCAGGCCTGCAGCACTTTTTCACGCACAACACTTACCTTTCTTAAACGGCTGGTGTGGCGCCGCAGCGCACACGTTCTTGTCGTCGCGACGCACACGTTCTTGTCGTCGCGACGCACACGTTCTTGTCGCCGCAACGCACCCTGTCTTGTCGTCGCAGCGCACACGTTCTTGTCGTCGCGACGCATACGATCTTGTCGTCGCGGCGCACACCTAGTTGTTGTCGCGACGCACACCTAGTTGTCGTCGCGACGCACGCATTCTTGTCGCCGCGGCGCACACCTTCTTGTCGTCGCGGCGCACGCATTCTTGTCGCCGCGACGCACGCGTTCTTGTCAAGGCGACGCACGCGTTCTTATCGAGGCGACGCACACGTTCTTGTCATCGCGGCGCACACCTTGTTGTCGTCGCGGCGCACACCTTGTTGTCGTCGCGACGCACGCGTTCTTGTCGAGGCGACGCACACGTTCTTGTCATCGCGGCGCACACCTTGTTGTCGTCGCGACGCACGCGTTCTTGTCCCCGCGACGCACGCGTTCTTGTCGAAGCGACGGACGCGTTCTTGTCGTCGCGGCGCACACGTTCTTGTCGTCGCGACGCACACGTTCTTGTCGCCGCGACGCACCCTGTCTTGTCGTCGCAGCGCACACGTTCTTGTCGTCGCGACGCACGCATTCTTGTCGCCGCGGCGCACACCTTCTTGTCGTCGCGGCGCACGCATTCTTGTCGCCGCGACGCACGCGTTCTTGTCAAGGCGACGCACGCGTTCTTATCGAGGCGACGCACACGTTCTTGTCATCGCGGCGCACACCTTGTTGTCCTCGCGGCGCACACCTTGTTGTCGTCGCGACGCACGCGTTCTTGTCGAAGCGACGCACGCGTTCTTGTCGAAGCGACGCACGCGTTCTTGTCGAGGCGACGCACACGTTCTTGTCATCGCGGCGCACACCTTGTTGTCGTCGCGACGCACGCGTTCTTGTCGTCGCGGCGCACACATTGTTGTCGTCGCAAAGCACGCGTTCTTGTCGAGGCGACGCACACGTTCTTGTCATCGCGGCGCACACCTTGTTGTCGTCGCGACGCACGCGTTCTTGTCGTCGCGGCGCACACATTGTTGTCGTCGCAAAGCACGCGTTCTTGTCGAAGCGACGCACACGTTGTTGCCGTCGCGACGCACGTGTTCTTGTCGAGGCGACGCACACGTTCTTGTCGTCGCGGCGCACACCTTGTTGACGTCGCAAAGCACGCGTTCTTGTCGTCGCGGCGCACACCTTGTTGACGTCGCAAAGCACGCGTTCTTGTCGAAGCGACGCACACGTTGTTGCCGTCGCGACCCACGCGTTCTTGTCGCCGCGACGCACACGATCTTGTCGTCGCGGCGCACACGTTCTTGTCATCGCGGCGCACACCTTGTTGTCGTCGCGACGCACGCGTTCTTGTCCCCGCGACGCACGCGTTCTTGTCGAAGCGACGTACGCGTTCTTGTCGTCGCGGCGCACACCTTGTTGTCGTCGCAAAGCACGCGTTATTGTCGAAGCGACGCACACGTTCTTGTCCCCGCGACGCACACGTTCTTGTCGAAGCGACGCGCGCGTTCTTGTCGAGGCGACGCACCCGTTCTTGTCATCGCGGCGCACACCTTGTTGTCGTCGCGACGCACGCGTTCTTGTCGTCGCGGCGCACACCTTGTTGTCGTCGCAAAGCACGCGTTCTTGTCGAAGCGACGCACACGTTGTTGCCGTCGCGACGCACGCGTTCTTGTCGGCGCGACGCACACGTTATTGTCGTCGCGGCGCACACCTTGTTGTCGTCGCGACGCACACATTATTGTCGTCACGGCGCACACCTTGTTGTCGTGGCGGCGCACACCTTGTTGTCGTCGCGGCGCACACCTTGTTGTCGTCGCGGCGCACGCATTCTTGTCGTCGCGGCGCACGCATTCTTGTCGCCACGACGCACACCTTGTTGTCGAGGCGACGCACACGTTCTTGTCATCGCGGCGCACACCTTGTTGTCGTCGCGACGCACGCATTCTTGTCGCCGCGACGCACGCGTTCTTGTCGAAGCGACGCACGCGTTCTTGTCGAGGCGACGCACACGTTCTTGTCATCGCGGCGCACACCTTGTTGTCGTCGCGACACACGCGTTCTTGTCCCCGCGACGCACGCGTTCTTGTCGTAGCGACGCACACGTTCTTGTCGAGGCGACGCACACGTTCTTGTCATCGCGGCGCACACCTTGTTGTCGTCGCGACGCACACCTTGTTGTCGTCGCGACGCACACCTTGTTGTCGTCGCGACGCACGCGTTCTTGTCGAGGCGACGCACGCGTTCTTGTCGTCGCGGCGCACACCTTGTTGTCGTTGCGACGCACGCGTTCTTGTCGAGGCGACGCACACGTTCTTGTCGTCGCGGCGCACACCTTGTTGTCGTTGCGACGCACGCGTTCTTGTCGAGGCGACGCACACGTTGTTGTCACCACGGCGCATGCGTTCTTGCCGTCGCGGTGCACACGTTCTCTTTCGTCGCAACGACAACAACGTGTGTGCCATGGGGCACAGGAAGGTAGTAGCAACATCAAACCACCACAGTTCAACTCAGAATGGACTCTAGTATAACTTATCCAAAGTCCATTCCTGGAAGATCAGGTCTGGTCATTCTGTTACACTCAGAGACCATCTTGACAGAAGAATGACAACCTCTCGCTCATTTTTGCATCGATGGACACAACATTTCTCACACCAATGGTAGCAGATCATCTGATTGTGTCAAATACACATCAGCCTCTTGAAGTCATTGAATGAACCCTAACGTAGCTCAGGCCACTATAAAAACTCATGTTAGTCGTTCAGTATTTGTTGGTGTAGTTTTCTGATAAAATAACATAAGTCTTCAGTCACATATCAATAACAGACGTATGTATATATTTTATATTCAAACATGATGTTTCACAAAAGCTTTTAGACGTGTAGTTTTGTTGGACATACGACTGTCCACCAACCCTGCAGGTGAAACAACTAGTACTGACTCGTGTGTGTGTCTGTGACTGTGTGTGTGTGTGTGTGACTGTGTGTGTGACTGTGTGTGTGTGTCCGTGTGTGTGTGTGTGTGTGTGTGTGTGTGTGACTGTGTGTGTGTGTGTGTGTGTGTGTGTGTGTGTGTGTGTGTGTGTGTGTGTGTGTGTGTGTGTGTGTGTGTTTGTGTGTGTGTGTGTGTGTGTGTGTGTGTGTGTGGGGGGGGTGTGTGTGTGTGTGTGTGTGTGTGGGGGGGGGGGGTGTGTGTATGTGTGTGTGACTGTGTGTGACTGTGTGTGTGTGTGTGTGACTGTGTGTGTGTCCGTGTGTGTGTGTGTGTGAGGGAATTCATAAGTGTGCGTGCAAGAGGCTTTTATCGGTTTGCAGAGAATTGAATTGTTTGTTTAATCAGTTATTCATGTGTATGAAAGATATTTCAATAGTGTGTGAAAGGACACACATTTGTTTGTGAGAGATTTTATATGTGTGCGTGCAAGTGTTTTCGTTTGCAAGATAAACATGTGTGTAATCAGTTATGTGTGTGTGAAATAGATTTCAACAGATTGTGAGGACTTGTGCATGTGTGTGTTTATGAGGGATTTCATAAGTGTGCGTGCAAGAGCTCTTTTATTGGTTTGCAGAGACTTGACTTTTGTGTGTAATTAGTTATATAAGTGTGAACATTAACCTTAATGATGTGTAAGGTCTCATATGTGTGTGTCTGAGGGATTTCACAAGTGTGCGTGCAAGAGTTTTGTTTTGAATGGGTTTGCAAGATAAACATATGTGTTTCAGCTGTATGTGTGTGTTAAATATACTTTATATATAAATATATATCAGGGATCTGTTGACTTCTTACAATGAGATGGTAGAAACTGCTAGATCTGATTACATCAGAAAACTGGTAGCAGCAAATAGGAAAAACCCCAAAGTTTTGTTTGACACGATTAATTCTCTCGTGTCTCCTGCTCCTCAAATCACGCCGGTCTTCTGTGAAGCTGACAGCAATGCATTGTTGAGATTTTTCATTGACAAAATTTAATTGATCAAAGAGAAAATCTCTCCCCCTTTGTTGGGAACCCCTACTGTCTCTGAGCCCATCTCCTCCTCTTGGTCATCCTTCACTGCTGTATCTTTGGGTGATATTTCAGCACTAGTGAACAAGATGAAACCCTCCTCTTGCTCAGATGACGTCCTTCCTTGTAGGCTTTTTATCAAAGTATTTGATGTAATTGGCCCCTGGGTTACCAATATGGTGAACCTCTCCCTTTCCACAGGGGTTTTTCCCAATGCATTTAAACATGCCATTGTGGAGCCTCTGCTCAAAAAACCAGGCTTAGACCCAACTGACCTCAGTAATTTCAGGCCTATTTCTAAGCTCCCTTTCTTGTCCAAGATCTTGGAGAAGGTGGTGTCCGAGCAGCTGTCTTTGTTCTTGGATCAGAGCGACATCCATGAGAAGTTTCAGTCTGGCTTCCGTAAACATCACTCTACGGAGACAGCTTTACTGAAAGTGTCCAGTGACATCATGATGTCGGCTGACTCTGGTAAATTCACTGTTCTGGTTCTCTTGGATCTGTCGTCAGCCTTTGACACAGTTGATCACCAGATCCTGCTGAGAAGACTAAGGGATGAAGTGGGACTGTCTGGGTCTGTGTTAGAATGGTTCTCATCTTACCTTTCTGGGCGCAGTTTTAGTGTATCTGCCAATCAAATGAGGTCTGAATCGGCAGATCTGTTGTGTGGAGTCCCTCAAGGTTCTGTTCTGGGTCCTTTATTGTTTTTGCTGTACTTGATTCCCCTTGGTAAAATCATTCAGAGATTTCCAGATGTTTCTTATCACATTTTTGCTGATGACATCCAGCTCTACTGCTCTTTTGACCCAACTGAGCCCCAAAGGCTGAACTTAGTCAATTGTTTGCTAGAAATCAAACAATGGCTGAGTGAAAACACTTAATGTGGACAAAACTGAAACTCTGGTGATTGCTCCTGATGATACGATTCCAGGGTTGAGTCAGTACTTGGGTGACTTAGGTCAGTCTGTCAAACTGAGCCTGAGAAACCTGGGTGTTGTATTTGATAAAGACATGTCTCTTGTTCAACACTGTAGAAAACTGACCAGAAACTGTTTCCTTCAACTGAGAAAAATCTCTAAACTTAGGAAAATGCTGTCACAACATGATCTGGAGCTTGTAATCCATGCGTTTGTTTCTTCTCGTCTGGACTATTGTAACAGTTTGTTTTCATGTCTTAACAAGAAGGATCTGTCTCGCCTGCAGTTGATTCAGAACTCTGCAGCGAGAATTCTGACCCGCTCTAGTAGAAGAACTTACATTTCTCCGGTCCTTAAAACTCTTCACTGGCTTCCAGTTTCTTTCAGGATCAACTTTAAAATTCTGGTTCTTACTTTCAGATCTATTCATGGTCAGGCTCCTCCTTACATCACTGATCTGATCCAGCCTTACACCCCAGCTCGGTCTCTGAGGTCTGTGGATCAGAATCTACTTATGGTTCCACGCACACGGCTCAGGACCAGAGGAGAGAAATCTTTTCAGGCTGTTGCTCCTAAGCTTTGGAACAATCTTCTCTCTCTTTGCGCTTGATGGATCTACTGACTCCTTTAAGAAACATCTTAAGACGTTTCTATTTGTTCAGGCTTTTCCTTGAATTTCTCGAACTCCTGTGTTGTTCTCGGTGTTGTCTTGATCTTTGAAGTATGTACTGTTTTGAGTATTGTTTTGATTGTTAAAGCGCTTTGTGACCCTGGTCTCGAAAAGCGCTATATAAATATATATTACTTACCTACTTACTTACTTACTTTAATAGTGTGTGAGGACTCTCTGTGTGTGTGTGTGTGTGTGTGTGTGTGTGTGTGTGTGTGTGTGTGTGTGTGTGTGTGTGTGTGTGTGTGTGTGTGTGTGTGTGTGTGTGTGTGTGTGTGTGTGTGTGTGTGTGTGTGTGTTTGAGGGATTTCACATGTGTGCGTGCAAATGTTTTGTTTTGAATTAGTTCACAAACTACTACACTTCTGTCATCAGTTAGTTTAATAGTGTGTGTGTGTTTGTGAAGGATTTCACAAGTGTGCGTGCAAGATTTATTTCATTTGTTTAAAGATAATTAATTGTGTGTTTATTTAATTATATGAAGTTCATGTTGTTATTTTATGGATCCTGCTCAATTTCCCAATTTGTGTGTTGTTAGCGACTACTGTGCGAGAGAATCATGATTGTGTTTTATACTTGTGTGAACAAGGTTTTATATCCTTGTGGGGGAGAATCTAAATGATGAAGCACGTTTATCATTTGTTTCTTCTTTTCTCCGAAGGATCTATTTTTGTGTTCACCATCTTTGACGTGTGTTCATGACTCACACACGTGTGTTCATGACTCACACACATGTGTTCATGACTCACACACGTGTGTGAGCAAGAACTCCCATTCAGAGCGAAGGATCTTTCATGCGCTGAAGGTTTGTCTTTTCTGTCCAAACGTTCTCAGGTTTGTGGAGGATTGATCTGCTGTTACCGGTTTGTTGTGTAGCAGAGGTTTCACACTTGTGTTTATTTTTACGCACAATTTCTCCATTTCTTCAAGGCTGAAATCAAACGTCTGGAGTTCCAGGAAAAGCTCTTTCAGGATCTTGTTTTAGCCGCGAGTCGACTAGTCCTCAGTCAACCTGCTGCATCTGCTGATGACGCTTCCTTGTTGCTGCTCGTCTGCACAACACACATTATCTACACACATCTATTTATACAGTTTCATTCAATACTGTTTCCATTTTATTAAAACATCAACACACACACACTGATGATACAATAGAGTCACACATCACAACAACACACACACACTGATGATACAATAGAGTCACACATCACAACAACACACACACACTGATGATACAATAGAGTAATAGATCACAACAACACACACACACTGATGATACAATAGAGTCACACATCACAACAACAAACACACACTGATGATACAATAGAGTCACACATCACAACAACACACACACACGGATGATACAATAGAGTCACACATCACAACAACACACACATATACTGATGATATAATAGAGTCACACATCACAATACACACACACACACTGATGATACAATAGAGTCACACATCACAACAACACACACACACTGATGATACAATAGAGTCACACATCACAACAACACACACACTGATGATACAATAGAGTCACACATCACAACAACACACACACAGATGATATAATAGAGTCACACATCACAACAACACACACACACGGATGATACAATAGAGTCACACATCACAACAACACACACACAGATGATACAATAGAGTCACACATCACAACAACACACACACGGATGATACAATAGAGTCACACATCACAACAACACACACACACTGATGAAACAATAGAGTCACACATCACAACAACACACACACACTGATGATACAATGGAGTCAAACATCACAACAACACACACACTGATGATACAATAGAGTCACACATCACAACAACACACATACACTGATGATACAATGGAGTCACACATCACAACAACACACACACATTGATGATACAATGTAGTCACACATCACAACAACACACACACTGATGATACAATAGAGTCACACATCACAACAACACACACACAGATGATACAATAGAGTCACACATCACAACAACACACACACGGGTGATACAATAGAGTCACACATCACAACAACACATACACACTGATGAAACAATAGAGTCACACATCACAACAACACACACACACACTGATGATACAATGGACTCAAACATCACAACAACACACACACTGATGATACAATAGAGTCACATATCACAACAACACACACACACGGATGATACAATAGAGTCACACATCACAACAACACACACACGGGTGATACAATAGAGTCAGAAATCACAACAACACACACACACTGATGAAACAATAGAGTCACACATCACAACAACACACACACACACTGATGATACAATGGAATCAAACATCACAACAACACACACACTGATGATACAATAGAGTCACATATCACAACAACACACACACACTGATGATACAATGGAGTCACACATCACAACAACACACACACACTGGTGATACAATGGAGTCACACATCACAAGAACACACACACGGATGATACAATAGAGTCACACATCACAACAACACACACACACTGATGAAACAATAGAATCACACATCACAACACACACACACACTGATGATACAATAGAGTCACACATCACAACAACACACACACTGATGATACAATAGAGTCACACATCACAACAACAAACACACACACTGATGATACAATAGAATCACACATCACAACACACACACACTGATGATACAATAGAGTCACACATCACAACAACAAACACACACACTGATGATACAATAGAATCACACATCACAACAACAAACACGCACACTGATGATACAATAGAATCACACATCACAACAACACACACACTGATGATACAAGAGTCACACATCACAACACACACACACACTGATGATACAATAGAGTCACACATCACAACACACACACACACACTGATGATACAATAGAGTCACACATCACAACAACACACACACACTGATGATACAATAGAGTCACATATCACAACAACACACACACACTGATGATACAATGGAGTCACACATCACAACAACACACACACACTGATGATACAATGGAGTCACACATCACAACAACACACACACGGATGATACAATAGAGTCACACATCACAACAACACACACACACTGATGAAACAATAGAGTCACACATCACAACAACACACACACTGATGATACAATAGAGTCACACATCACAACAACAAACACACACGCTGATGATACAATAGAATCACACATCACAACACACACACTGATGATACAATAGAGTCACACATCACAACAACAAACACACACACTGATGATACAATAGAATCACACATCACAACAACAAACACACACACTGATGATACAATAGAATCACACATCACAACAACACACACACACTGATGAAACAATAGAGTCACACATCACAACAACACACACACTGATGATACAATAGAGTCACACATCACAACAACACGCACACACTGATGATACAATAGAGTCACACATCACAACAACACACACACACTGATGATACAATAGAGTCACACATCACAACACACACACACACTGATGATACAATAGAGTCACACATCACAACACGCACACGCTGATGATACAATAGAGTCACACATCACAACACGCACACACTGATGATACAATAGAGTCACACATCACAACACACACACACTGATGATACAATAGAGTCACACATCACAACACACACACTGATGACACAATAGAATCACGTGTGTCATGACTTCTGAATCGGATCCTAACGTCTCCAACGATGATGAAGATTCTGTCGAACAAACGCTGACCGTCGAGCATCTGTCTGTGAAGCTGATGAGTCGACACTGGAGCTGCAGGCGTGACTCTCATTGGACGACACACCTGAACTCACGCAGGTTAAAACCTGAGCGATAATGGAGAGGTGGAGGGAGATGAGGCGGAGAAGGAACAAGTCATTAAAGGATGAGGAGGCGATGAGGAGGCGATGAGGAGGCGATGAGGAGGTGATGAGGAGCAGCTAATGGAGGGAGGATCGAGGAGCGCTGATAGAAAACTATTTGTCAGCCGCTCTACGCTGTTCTCCGCCGGAGAGTCTACTGTGATCACAGTTTAAAAGATATCGATCGGCTGGAGGAGCATTGATCCTCCGCGGCTCCTGCTGCGACGCCGAGAAGATTGAACTGTTGAAGAGAGAAGATCACGGTAATGAGAAGATTCTCTGGAAACATTCAGAGGTCAGAGGAGCTGAAGGAGTTTATTCAGGAGTTTACAAGTTCATGAGGCGGTTGTTTAACCAGAACACACCTTGACCCTTACACTTACCCTTACCTTAATCTTGACCCTAACACTAACCCTTACCTTAATCTTGACCCTAACCCTTATCTTGCCCCTAACACTTACCCTTACCTTAATCTTGACCCTAACACTAACCCTTACCTTAATCTTGACCCTAACCCTAAACCTTGACCCTTACCTTAATC
The DNA here is from genome assembly GCF_982586985.1 of Callionymus lyra. Taxonomy (NCBI): domain Eukaryota; kingdom Metazoa; phylum Chordata; class Actinopteri; order Syngnathiformes; family Callionymidae; genus Callionymus; species Callionymus lyra. The sequence goes on from NC_141829.1 coordinate 5,006,575, forward strand.
TTGACCCTTACACTTACCCTTACCTTAATCTTGACCCTAACACTATCCATTACCCTAATCTTGACTCTAACCCTTATCTTGACCCTAACACTAACCCTTACCTTAATCTTGACCCTAACACTAACCCTTACCTTAATCTTGACCCTAACCCTTATCTTGACCCTAACACTTACCCTTACCTTAATCTTGACCCTAACGCTAACCCTTACCTTAATCTTGACCCTAACCCTTATCTTGCCCCTAACACTTACCCTTACCTTAATCTTGACCCTAACACTAACCCTTACCTTAATCTTGACCCTAACCCTAAACCTTGACCCTTACCTTAATCTTGACCCTTACACTTACCCTTACCTTAATCTTGACCCTAACACTATCCATTACCCTAATCTTGACTCTAACCCTTATCTTGACCCTAACACTAACCCTTACCTTAATCTTGACCCTAACACTAACCCTTACCTTAATCTTGACCCTAACCCTTATCTTGACCCTAACACTTACCCTTACCTTAATCTTGACCCTAACACTAACCCTTACCTTAATCTTGACCCTAACCCTTATCTTGACCCTTACCTTAATCTTGACCCTAACACTTACTCTTACCCTAACACTAACCCTTACCTTAATCTTGACCCTAACACTTACCCTTACATTAATCTTGACTTTAACCCTTATCTTGACCCTAACACTAACCCTTACCTTAATCTTGACCCTAACACTAACCCTTACCTTAATCTTGACCCTAACCCTTATCTTGACCCTAACACTAACCCTTACCTTAATATTGACCCTAACACTAACCCTTACATTAATCTTGACCCTAACACTAACCCTTACATTAATGTTGACCCTAACACTAACCCTTACCTTAATCTTGACCCTAACCCTTATCTTGACCCTAACACTAACCCTTAACCTTAATCTTGACCCTAACCCTTATCTTGACCTTAACACTAACCCTTAACCTTAATCTTGACCCTAACCATTATCTTGACCCTAACACTAACCCTTTCCTTAATCTTGACCCTTACACTTACCCTTACCTTCATCTTGACCCTAACCCTTATCTTGACCCTAACACTAACCCTTAACCTTAATCTTGACCCTAACCCTTATCTTGACCTTAACACTAACCCTTAACCTTAATCTTGACCCTAACCATTATCTTGACCCTAACACTAACCCTTTCCTTAATCTTGACCCTTACACTTACCCTTACCTTCATCTTGACCCTAACCCTTATCTTGACCCTAACTCTAACCCTTACCTTAATCTTGACCCTTACACTTACCCTTACCTTAATATTGACCCTAACACTAACCATTACCCTTATCTTGACCCTAACACTAACCCTTACCTTAATCTTGACCCTAACACTAACCCTTAACTTAATCTTGACCCTAACCCTTATCTTGACCCTAACACTTACCCTTACCTTAATCTTGACCCTAACACTAACCCTTACCTTAAGCTTGACCCTAACACTTACCCTTACCCTAACACTAACCCTTACCTTAATCTTGACCCTAACACTTACCCTTACATTAATCTTGACTCTAACCCTTATCTTGACCCTAACACTAACCCTTACCTTAATCTTGACCCTAACACTAACCCTTACCTTAATCTTGACCCTAACCCTTATCTTGACCCTAACACTAACCCTTACCTTAATATTGACCCTAACACTAACCCTTACATTAATCTTGACCCTAACCCTTATCTTGACCCTAACACTAACCCTTACCTTTATCTTGACCCTAACACTAACCCTTAACTTAATCTTGACCCTAACACTTACCCTTACCCTAACACTAAGCCTTACCTTAATCTTGACCCTAACTCTAACCCTTACCTTAATCTTGACCCTAACCCTTATCTTGACCCTAACACTTACCCTTACCCTAACACTAACCCTTATCTTAATCTTGACCCTAACACTAACCCTTACCTTAATCTTGACCCTAACACTAACCCTTACCTTAATCTTGACCCTAACACTAACCCTTACCTTAATCTTGACCCTAACCCTTATCTTGACCCTAACACTAACCCTTACCTTAATCTTGACCCTAACCCTTATCTTGACCCTAACATTAACCCTTACCTTAATCTTGACCCTAACACTAACCCTTACATTAATCTTGACCCTAACCCTTATCTTGACCCTAACACTAACCCTTAACTTAATCTTGACCCTAACACTTACCCTTACCCTAACACTAAGCCTTACCTTAATCTTGACCCTAACTCTAACCCTTACCTTAATCTTGACCCTAACCCTTATCTTGACCCTAACACTTACCCTTACCCTAACACTAACCCTTATCTTAATCTTGACCCTAACACTAACCCTTACCTTAATCTTGACCCTAACACTAACCCTTACCTTAATCTTGACCCTAACCCTTATCTTGACCCTAACACTAACCATACCTTTAATCTTGACCCTAACACTAACCCTTACCTTAATCTTGACCCTAACCCTTATCTTGACCCTAACACTTACCCTTACCCTAACACTAACCCTTATCTTAATCTTGACCCTAACACTAACCCTTACCTTAATCTTGACCCTAACACTAACCCTTACCTTAATCTTGACCCTAACCCTTATCTTGACCCTAACACTAACCATACCTTTAATCTTGACCCTTACTTTTACTCTAACCATAATTTTACCCTAACTATAATCATAACTAGAACCTTAACCTTAATCCTGAATCTTATCCTAATCTCGACCCTAACCCTAACCCTAACCTAACCCTTCCTCTGATCCTAACCCTGACAGTACATTCAGCCACACATGGAGTCGTTCATCTGAGGCTAAAGATCTCCAACAAGAGTGTTCCGCCTGTAAATCTCCTCCACATTTCTCCAGGTGGAGCAGAAATAAAAAATGCCTTCATCATGAATTTTGCACATTTCATTCCTGCCTGGCATCAAACTCGTGTTCTTCCACCAACAGCAACAAATCTTTCCACTCAGACTTTTACCTCTTTTTTCCTCCACATTACATCTCTTTTGAAGCAGCTCGGCTCCTTGGACACGAGCGACGGCCTGAGAAGCCTCTCCTGCTCCCGCCTGCATTAATCATGGCTGACATGCAAAATAGATTAGATCCACCTTCCCAGAGTGGCTGTGGATCCACTGGAGAACACCTCCTCGCTTCGCTTCTCCGGCCGATCGTCTTTATCTACCGGATGTTTTTTCACAAATAAAGATAAACAACATTTGAAAATCTTCACTTGAGAGAAGATGTCGAGGTCATGTGATCTTAAGTAGAACTCACAAGTACAGCCTGAGCAACGACAACAACAAATAAGACTAGAACCCATCAGTAGCGTTTTCCCGGGCCGGTGCGGAACCATCGGGGAGAAGGTGGACACGTTTAGAACTGTTTTTTTAAAATAGGATTAAACCGTTCACAATAAAACTGTTAAAAAACCTGACGTTGTCTACCTGGGTGTCATCCTAGTTCTACCGGGGGCTCCTGCACTCGCTACCCTAAAAAATAGTCTTGGATCACTTGACCCGCTTCCGTTCGAAATCAGGTAATGAAGGCATCACGTGGTGCACGGTGGGCGGGGCCTCTTCCGATTCGATGACCCTTCCATACCGCGATCCAATCAGATCACTTTATTATTCACGTGACCGTGTTGTTGTGTTGGGCTTAGAAATCTGCCGCGAGATTCGCACATGTACTCGAGTACAGGCACCTGTTGTAGCAAGATGTTTTTACACGAGCGGGATCATCGCAACATCGCCATAGTTACACTTCTTAGTAACTTAGCAACATAAGGGAACTGAAAGATTTTCTTACCGGGAAAGACATTCTTGCCCTGCGTTGCCTTGCGTCACCCTGTGTCGCGTCGCTCTGCATCGTCCTGGGTCGCCCTGCATTACCCTGCGTCGCCCTGCGTCGCCCTGCGTCGCCCTGCGTCGCCCTGCGTCGCCCTGCGTAGCCCTGCATCGCCCTGGGTCGCGTCGCCCTGGGTCGTCCTGGGTCGCCCTGTGTCGGGTCGCGTCGCCCTGGGTCGCCCTGCATCGCCCTGGGTCGCCCTGCATCGCCCTGCATTGCCGTGCGTCGCCCTGCGTAGCCCTGCGTCGCCCTGTGTCGCGTCGCCCTGTGTCACCCTGCGTCACCCTGTGTCGCGTCGCCCTGCATCGTCCTGGGTCGCCCTGCATTGCCCTGCGTAGGCCTGTGTCGCGTCGCCCTGTGTCGCCCTAGGTCGCCCTGCATCGCCCTGGGTCGTCCTGGGTCGCCGTGTGTCGCGTCGCCCTGGGTCGCCCTGCATCGCCCTGGGTCGCCCTGCATCGCCCTGTGTCGCGTCGCCCTGCGTCGCCCTGGGTCGCCCTAGGTCACCCTGCATCAACATGTGTCGCGTCGCCCTGCTTCACCCTGCATCGCCCTGTGTCGCGTCGCCCTGCGTCGCGTCGCCCTGCATCGCGTCGCCCTGCGTCGCGTCGCACTGCGTCGCGTCGCACTGCGTCGCGTCGCACTGCGTCGCGTCGCCCTGCTTTGCCCTAGGTCGCCCTGCATCAACCTGTGTCGCGTGGCCCTGCGTCACCCTGCATCGCCCTGCATAGACAGCAGGGACGAATCAGTGCGCTTCGTCCAGAGTTGCGACACATTTTGCTAATTCTAAACGGAAACAGGTCAAGCGATCCCGGACTGTTTTTTTAGGGTAGCGAGTGTAGGAGCCACTGGTAGAACTAGGATGACACCCAGGCTAGTGTTCTATTCCCTTCGGAAATTCTGATTTGGTAAAAACTTCTTGGATTAAACTTTTATATTCTCCCCCCCAAGCATCAGTTCCAACTAATAATGTTCGACATTACTTTTTTCACCTTTTCCACTCTACTAGACAAGGGTGTCCCCCCAGAGACCCTAAAGACCCCCTTTCTATTGCACTGCGAACTCATTCCAACATCAAAACATATGGGACAGAAGTCACCGTCTCCCTTTATGCAGACGATATTCTGTTGTTTATTTCAAATTTGTCCGACTCTATTCCTGCAACAACCCTCGAGTCCTTTATTGGCGAGAGATGTTTTGAACTTCTTAAAACTGGAAAAGATAAGGTACTCAAATACTGCCATTCAAAACACATGGAGCCCCTTCTTTAACTTACTACAGCAACTAAACATTAAAATATTACAGATTAGTTTGACATTAAAACAGAAATTTGGGTCAGCGGGTTGCAGAGGTATTTACAGGCGGGTTCGTCTACTGGTGTGTTTTTTTGTTTGTTTTCTTTGGGGTTTTTACAATATACGGTATGGATTTAATTTTTTTTGAATGGGTTGTATCTGCTGCGCTCTAATGTACCGCTCGGGTATCTGACCCGTTCTGTTTGTTTTTGTTGTTTTAAATTATTGTCCTTATATGAGTGAAAATGGAAGACTTTTGACATTTTTGTTAGAATGATACTGATCAATGTTTTGTTCTGTAAAGTTATATAAAAAAAAGAGTTTATGTAAAAGTAAGATAAAAAACAACTAAAAGACGACTTTAGAGGAAGATCTGACGGTTGAGAATGTTAAAGCAAAAAACCTTGTAAAAAACTTAAAGTTGATTCAACACTAAGTGCTAAAAGAGGCTTTTCTCTCTCTTTTACTGTATTTCATTACTTCTTTTTTACCTAAGATTAACGAAAAGAAAAGCACTTCAGAAGAAAATATGAGGGTTGAGAATGCGACATTTTTTTGTTTTAAATCTAAAAATAAAAGGATTAAATAAAATGAAACAGAAAGGATAAACTTTTAAATACAAAAGATGATGTAAAAATACATTTGAAAACCAAGTTACCCAATAAACAGTCAGTTAATTAAACTTGTTACATTTGCCTTCATTTAATATGTATTCATTTATGTGTATTATTGTTTAGAAAAATCACTCCTCACACAGGGACACTCTGGACAGGTGGCTGGACAGACAACCACTCACACCTACACACATGTTTAAGTCTCCACCTCTTTATATGTGTGTTTAAATCTGCAAATCTTCCTCATTTGGTTTGTATTAAATACGCTTTAAATTTGATCAAAATTGAATGTGTTTGTATTTTCATGGGGTTGAAGTGCAGCTCACTTCTAAAACTAACATAAACATACTTTTTTATACGTAGCGATGAACATTCCTCAGATCCTTGGAGACGGATGGAGGAGCTAGGTCGTCTAGGAGACTCTCAGAGTAGAACTGATTGATGGTTTTTACATTTCAATTCAATCAAACTTTATTTAAACCGTCAAATGATCAACATCTCAAGAAACTTTATAGATAAAACCCAACGGAACAGAAACCTTTTGGTTAAAAGGCAGAAACCTGGAGTAGAACCAGACTCATAATGAAAAAAAAAGCCAATGATACGAGGAGATATTCCGCTGAGGTTCCACTTCTTCTGTCAGTGTCGACGCTGCCGTGCTTTATGGACAGTCTGCCCTGACGTGTCGCGCCTGTTAGTCCACTGACAAACAATCTATGACGGGACGTCCCTGAAGGCATCGTCGCACACCTGAGAACACACTGGTATCGAACCCCTTCCTTTAATCTGCGCTCAGCAAAAAGGCTCGTTGTGTGTGTTTTTGTGTGGTTCTGGTCGCACACGCGTGTCGGGCTCATGTTCCGGGCCTCGGTGCCGAGGTCTGGGTCGGAGCGATGCGATGGAAACGGTGCCAGAGACGCCGCTCGGTCCAGATTTATGAGGGCGGTAAGTATGACGCCGCCTCGACGCCTGTGATGGATCGCCAGGAAACAAACACGGAAATGTTGCCTGAGGAGCTTCAGTGTTTGATGCACGACGACCATGTGATGATTGATCAACACCCTGTCAATCAAACCCCTGTTTCTCATTTTTAGTGTTTTTCTTTTAGTCCAGAATGAAGAATAAATGATAAAAGAATGAGCGATAAACATTCAAAATTGTCTGCTTTTAAAACAATTTTTTTTTATTATCAAATGATGCTCTTGATACTTTTCCATATTTTCGTTCTTTAATAAAAGTTAAACTTTTTAAATAAAATAATTAAATGTGTCCGTCAGAAAGTTTTGCAGACCACCCTGTGACGCTCACATGTAAGGTAAGGTAAGGTAAGGTAAGGTAAAACTTTATTGATCCCTCAGGAGGTGTCCTTCGGGAAATTGTTTTTTTCCAATAGCCAATACATACAGCAATTTTTTAAATAAAAAATAAATCAAAATAAAATAAGAAGAAGAACATAAAGAGAAAGAACAAAATGACACAATCTAAGTCTAAAGATAAAGATAAAGAACATAGATCAAAGAAAAACAACAAAGACAAAGGATACTTTCACTCCACTCCTGCCACCGAACTCAGAATTGTACAATTTAATAGCCCGAGGAATGAATGAGTCCTTGAGTCTATTAGTGTTGCACCTGGGTAGGAGCATTCATGCACTCATTCTCCTTTTCTGCTCACTGATGACAGTGTCATGTTCCAGCTGTTACAAAGACACTGCTTCTTTAGATGACATCACTCAAACTATTGCAGGAGCCAAGGTCTACACACACTGTCAAAGTTGCTATTTTCATTTCAAGGTTAATCTTTAAGCACATTTTTTTAATCTCTAATGAAAAAAACAACCCAAAAATAAGTGGACGAAACAAATCAACGACATTCAAGCTACTGACGTTAATAATTGATCATTTAGTAAAATTTTGATCCTGTTTTTGTTCTTTGGGAAACGTATAAATACACGAAGAACATTATAGTGACTTCTTTGTGTTTTCAACTTGAGTTTTAATTGTTTTACTTTGACATGGAAAAATCTTCTTTTTTTTTAAACAATACTGTCTCTTCATCTGCATTTATTTGTATTTCTTCCATTTATTTTCTTGTGTTTTGTCTATAGCTTTTTTTAAATAATGTACTCTTTTGTGTATTTTTGGCATTTTATTATTTTTATCTTTGTGATTTTTATATTTATTTCGTTAATTTGTATTGTTAAGTAAGTACATAAGTACGTACGTTAGTAAGTAAGTAAGTAAGTACATACATTAGTAAGTAAGTAACTAAGTACATAAGTAAGTACGTAAGTGAGTAAGTAAGTAAGTACATTAGTAAGTAAGTAAGTAATGAACTAATTAAGTAAGTACATAAGTACGTAAGTAAGTAATGAATTAAGTACGTAAGTAAGTAAGTAAGTAATGAACTAAGTACTTAAGTACATAAGTAAGTAAGTAAGTAATGAACTAAGAAAGTAAGTAAGTAATGAACTTAGTAAGTAAGTAAGTAATGAACTAAGTAAGTAAGTAAGTAAGTAATGAACTAAGAAAGTAAGTAAGTAATGAACTTAGTAAGTAAGTAAGTAATGAACTAAGTAAGTAAGTAAGTAATGAATTAAGTAAGTAAGTAAGAAATTAACTAAGTAAGTAAGTAAGTAATGAACTAAGTATGTAAGTAAGAAATTAACTAATTAAGTAAGTAAGTAAGTATGAAATGAACTAAGTAAGTAAGTAATGAACTAAGAAAGTAAGTAAGTAATGAACTTAGTAAGTAAGTAAGTAAGTAATGATTTAAGTAAGTAAGTAAGTAATGAACTAAGTAAGTAAGAAATGAACTAAGTAAGTAAGTAAGAAATTAACTAATTAAGTAATTAATGATTTAAGTAAGTAAGTAAGTAATGCTTTAAGTAAGTAAGTAAGTAATGAACTAAGTAAGTAAGTAATGAACTAAGTAAGTAAGTAAGAAATGAACTAAGTAAGTAAGTAAGAAATGAACTAATTAAGTAAGTAATGATTTAAGTAAGTAAGTAAGTAATGATTTAAGTAAGTAAGTAAGTAATGAACTAAGTAAGTAAGTAAGTAATGAACTAAGTAAGTAAGTAAAAAATGAACTAATTAAGTAAGTAAGTAATGAACTAAGTAAGTTAGTAAGTAATGAACTAAGTAAGTAAGTAAGAAATTAAGCAAGTAAGTAAGTAAGTAAGTAAGTTAATAAGTAAGTAAGTCAGTAAATGAGTTGCTGTAAAAGCAACAGTAAAAAGACAAAAGCATTAATAAATTGTCACAGAGTTCATTCTACACATGTGGGCCATGAGTTCTAAAATAGGCAACTTTTGATCAATCTCATTTTTTCAATATTATTTTATTTTTAACTTTAAGTACAACTTAAAGACTATTGAATGTTTTAAAATAACATTTTTACATTTTGTTTCAAGTGCATCGTGTCCAGTACCATGTGGTCAAGAAGAATCAAATGTTGACAAACGACTGAAATAAATAAATATTTAAAGGATTCAAGCTTAAGAAGAATTTGTGTATCTTTGAAAAATAAGTATTTTCCTCAACATTTGGTGAACAAGCTCCAGATAATCTGTCCATCATGTCACGACTTCCTGCCTCTGATGCAGTGATTCCTGAACAAGTTTCTCTGCGGTTCAAAGACGCAGAAAAGCGATAAAACGTTTATACGAGAGAAACGTGTGAATAATGAAAGATAAACGTGTGAATAATGAAAGATAAACGTGTGAATAATGAAAGATAAACGTGTGAATAATGAAAGAGAGACGACGACACATTACGAGGAACTTTAAATACTGTCGAAGTGACGAGACCTTCGGTCCTTGTTGTGTTTCCTCCTGTGGCTCAAAATAGCTGCACATCTGTGGCGGTCAAAACACGTCCTCGCTCCAGTCCTTGCTTGTCTGTCGGCTGAAGATCACGCGTCAATCAAGTGTGTTTTTGACAAAAAACACTTAAGGGACGGAACATAAAAACTGCGTCTTTAGACGACAACAGTAGACGATGACTAAAGTACGGAGGCTCGTAAGAGACAAAAAAAAAGGTTTGTAAATCTTCAAGATTGACATCCTTCATTTTCATTAAAATAAATAATAATAATATATATATATATATATATATATATATATATATATATATATATATATATATTTATAGTGTATCACAAAAGCGAGTACACCCTCTATATATACGAGACAATGTAAAGTAGTTTGTGTAAAGTTTATATAACAGTGTAAATGTATTTTCCCTTAAAATAACTCATTATACATTAATGTATAAACCACTAACAAAAGTGAGTTCACCCTCAATATATACGAGACAATGTAAAGTAGTTTGTGTAAAGTTTATATAACAGTGTAAATGTATTGTTGCCTCAAAATAATTTGTTATACATTAATGTATAAACCACTAACAAAAGTGAGTTCACCCTCAATATATACGAGACATTGTAAAGTAGTTCGTGTAAAGTTTATATAACAGTGTAAATGTATTGTTGCCTCAAAATAATTTGTTATACATTAATGTATAAACCACTAACAAAAGTGAGTTCACCCTCAATATATACGAGACAATGTAAAGTAGTTTGTGTAAAGTTTATATAACAGTGTAAATGTATTTTCCCTTAAAATAACTTGTTATACATTAATGTATAAACCACTAACAAAAGTGAGTTCACCCTCAATATATACGAGACAATGTAAAGTAGTTAGTGTAAAGTTTATATAACAGTGTAAATGTATTGTTGCCTCAAAATAACTCATTATAAATTCTAAACCTACGGCAACAAAAGTGAGTTCACCCCTAAGAGACTCTTCACCCCTAAATGTCCAGATTGAAAACTGATTGTTATTTTCCCTCCAAAATGTCACGTGACTCGTTAGTATTACCAGGTCTCAGGTGTGTATAGGGAGCAGGTGTGTTCATGGATATATATACATAGAAGCCGCATCGACTGTAGACAGATGTGTATGAAGCGCAACTACAATTACACGGAAGAAGGTACTTCTCTATAGGACGACACAACAGACAACGATTTATATACTGTATATAGATTTATATATTATGTCTATGTATATATGTTTACGTATATATGTTTATGTATATTCGTATGTGTATATATGTCTATGTATATATGTTTACGTATATATGTTTATGTATATATGTCTGTGTATATATGTATATGTATATATGTCTATGTATATATGTCTGTGTATATATGTCTGTGTATATATGTCTATTTATATATGTCTATGTATATATGTCTGTGTATATATGTCTATTTATATATGTCTATGAATATATGTCTATGTATATATGTCTATGTATATATGTTTACGTATATATGTTTATGTATATATGTCTGTGTATATATGTCTCTGTATATATGTCTATATGTCTATGAATATATGTCTATGTATATATGTGTATGTATATATGTTTACGTATATATGTTTATGTATATATGTCTGTGTATATATGTCTCTGTATATATGTCTATGTATATATGTCTATGAATATATGTCTATGTATAGATGTCTATGTATATATGTTTACGTATATATGTCTATGTATATATGTCTGTGTATATATGTCTGTGTATATATGTCTATGTATATATGTCCGTGTATATATGTCTGTGTATATATGTCTGTGTATATACAGTATATGTCTATTCATATATGTCTATGTATATATGTCTGTGTATATATGTCTATGTATATATGTCTATGTATATATGTCTGTGTATATATGTCTGTGTATATATGTCTATGTATATATGTCTGTGTATATATGTCTGTGTATATACGTCTGTGTATATATGTCTATGTATATATGTCCGTGTATATATGTCTGTGTATATATGTCTGTGTATATATGTATTTGTATATATGTCTGTGTATATATGTCTGTGTATATATGTCTATGTATATATGTCCGTGTATATATGTCTGTGTATATATGTCTATGTATATATGTCTATGTATATGTCTTTGTATATATGTCTATGTATATATGTCTATGTATATATGTCTGTGTATATATGTCTGTGTATATACGTCTGTGTATATATGTCTATGTATATATGTCCGTGTATATATGTCTGTGTATATATGTCTGTGTATATATGTATTTGTATATATGTCTGTGTATATATGTCTATGTATATGTCTGTGTATATATGTCTATGTATATATGTCTGTGTATATATGTCTGTGTATATATGTCTGTGTATATATGTCTGTGTATATATGTATGTGTATATATGTATGTGTATATATGTCTGTGTATATATGTCTGTGTATATATATGTCTATTTATATATGTCTGTGTATATATGTCTGTGTATATACAGTATATGTCTATTTATATATGTCTATGTATATATGTCTATGCTCTTCGCCCCTTAATGTCCAGATTGAAAACTGCTTATCATTTTCCCTCCAAAACGTCATGTGACTCATTAGTGTTACTGGGTCTCAGGTGTAAAGGTGTGTTTGAAGAGGTTCAGCCTGTCGGTGCTCACACCGTTCACCACTCACTACATCAAAGTGTCTGCACTGTCACCCCAGAAGAAGCGTCTTCTGAAGTCTGGACACAAGAATGTCATGGCTACAGTACATGTCAATCAAACTCAACTACGTTAGTCCCGCCCTCCCCCGGTCATGATTGGACAGACTTGGACTTGATCACATGGTTTTAATGAACATCTACCCCTCCTTTAGGGAACATTTCAGGAAATGATTATTGTGAGAATAATCTTTTTTTTCTTTAAGATCAAATAAATATTGTCTTTTTTCAACGTTGATAATCTCTGAGAATGTTCTTCACGGAGTAAAAAAACAAAAGTGTATCTTCTCCAAAAACATAAATATTGAATAATGTCTACTAAAGTGTTGAAGCTGAGAGTTTGTGTCACTGTTGCTGCCAACGAGGCTTCATGAATTACACATGTTTGATGTTTGTTTCCGACAAACACAACAAACACAACAAACACAACAAACACAACAAACACAAAAACACAGACTAAACTTGTAAATCGTCACATTAACATTTCAACTGACGACACAAACCATCAAGATTCAAACTCGTTTTAGATTTGACTCTATTTTCTTTCAAACTCACCTTCGTGAAAATAGTTGTGCGTCGTCGCAGAGACACAAACTCGTACGCACACAGACACACACAGGCTACACACACATTTTGATTGAAGATTTCAGGGTTTTTTAACTGATTTTTCAAGGAATTCGTTCACATTTCTCTGTGATCACATGTTTTCGCCTGAACCTGAACTAACTTTACTGGTATCGACACACAAACACACACACACTGAAACACACTGACACACACACGTGCAGACAAACACACACAGTTTAGTTTAAGTTTTATCTTTTTCATGTTTCCTTCATATCTTTTGTGTTTAGCATTTTTATCTTTGGAATGTAGTTTTAAATTTTTATATATTTATTTATATCTTTTATATTTTTTATCTTTTTGTTGTTTGTTTTTTATCTTAACTCAATATTAATGTATATTTTAACATTTTCAATTTTTTTATATATATTTTGTCTATTAATTAAAATTTGTGCCTTTTTTGTTTTTCCTTTTATCTCTTCTTTATTTTATTTTATGTATTTGTATTTTGTTCTGTCTTTACCTTCTTTTAAATAATGTACTCTTGTGCATTTTATCATTTTTATCTTTATTTTTTTCTATTTTTTTTTCTATTTTTAATAAATGTATACAAAATACAAGACTCCAAATATACTGGTCCAGACTCCAAATATACTGGTCCAGACTCCAAATATACTGGTCCAGACTCCAAATATACTGGTCCAGACTCCAGATATACTGGTCCAGACTCCAAATATACTGGTCCAGACTCCAAATATACTGGTCCAGACTCCAGATATACTGGTCCATACTCCAAATATACTGGTCCATACTCCAAATATACTGGTCCAGACTCCAAATATACTGGTCCATACTCCAAATATACTGGTCCAGACTCCAAATATACTGGTCCAGACTCCAAATATACTGGTCCAGACTCCAAATATACTGGTCCAGACTCCAAATATACTGGTCCAGACTCCAAATATACCGGTCCAGACTCCAAATATACTGGTCCAGACTCCAAATATACTGGTCCAGACTCCAAATATACTGGTCCAGACTCCAAATATACCGGTCCAGACTCCAAATATACTGGTCCAGACTCCAAATATACTGGTCCAGACTCCAAATATACCGGTCCAGACTCCAAATATACTGGTCCAGACTCCAAATATACTGGTCCAGACTCCAAATATACTGGTCCAGACTCCAAATATACTGGTCCAGACTCCAAATATACTGGTCCAGACTCCAAATATACCGGTCCAGACTCCAAATATACTGGTCCAGACTCCAAATATACTGGTCCAGACTCCAAATATACCGGTCCAGACTCCAAATATACTGGTCCAGACTCCAAATATACTGGTCCAGACTCCAAATATACTGGTCCAGACTCCAAATATACCCACGTGAGGCTGACGTGGCAGGTCTGGCTTCAGGGTGACGCTCGTCCCACACACATGCCAGCTTCCATCTGCGTGGGATGAGCTCGGACGGGAGCCGGAGACGGACTTTGGGAGGAGGAACCTCGTCACTCAAGTGGCCCGCGGGTCAGACCTCATGTGGGTCACCATTATTGTGTTCACTTTCTGACCATCACTTGTTACACAGGGACACTCTGGACAGGTGGCTGGACAGACAACCACTCACACCTACACACAGTGAGTCTCTGTGTGTGTGTGTGTGTGTGTGTGTGTGTGTGTGTGTGTGTGTGTGTGTGTGTGTGTGTGTGTGTGTGTGTGTGTGTGTGTGTGTGTGAGTTTGTGTGTGCTGTTTCATGTGTGTGTGTCTGCGTGTGTGTGAGTGTGTGTCTAGGTGTGAGTGTGTTTGTCTGAGTATGTGTCTGTCTGTGAGTTTTTTTGTGCGAGTTTGTGTGTGTGAGCATGTGTGTCTGTGTGTAAGTGTGAGTTTATGTGTGTGTAAGTGTGTCTGTGTATAAGTGTGAGTTTATGTGTGTGTAAGTGTGTCTGTGTGTAAATGTGAGTTTATGTGTGTGAGTTTGTGTGTATGAGTGTGCGTGTCTGTGTGTGAGTTTGAGTGTGTGTATGTGTGTAAAGGTTTGTGTGTGTGTATGTGTGTCTGTGTATAAGTGTGAGTGTGTGTGAATGCGTGTAAGTGTGAGTTTATGTGTTTGAGTTCATGTGTGTGAGTGTGCGTGTCCGTGTTTGAGTGTGTCTGTGTGTAAAGGTGGGTGTGTGTATAAGTGGGATTGTGTGTGTAGGTGGGTAAGTGTGAGTTTATGTGTTTGAGTTCATGTGTGTGACTGTTTCTAAAGGTGAGTTCAATTGTGTGTGGGTCTCTGTGTGTGTGTGTGTGTGTGTTTGTGTGTGTGTGTGTGTTTGTGTGTGGGTGTGTGTGGGGGGGTGTGTGTGTGTGTGTGTGTGTTTGTGTGTGGGTGTGTGTGTGTGTGTGTGTGTGTGTGTGTGTGTGTGTGTGTGTGTGTGTGTGTGTGTGTGTGTGTGTGTGTGTGTGTGTGTGTGTGTGTGTGTGTGTGTGTGTGTGTGTGTGTGCGGGAGGAAGAAAAAAAACATGAAAACATTTTTTCTTCATATCAAGTCAAAGGGAGTTCCTGATGTGTGTGTGTGTGTGTGTGTGGTTGATAATTAATAGACAAACGCCATCTGGTGGCGATACTTAGTATTGAGACTAAAACTTCTTATTTATGTTTTAATTTTAAACTCTCTGATGATTTATGAAATAAATCCAAAAACAAAGATATTTATTTCGTTAAAAATGAATAAATCAAGTGAACAAAAAAAGAAACATTTATCAAAGGCTTTTGTTCAAGATTATAACTTTTACAATTTAAAATACTTCAAAATATTACATCAGCATCACTTCCTCATGAATGAATAATAATAGTTTGTTTTATTTTATTACAAATACGTTAAACATGTTTAAGTTTTTCAAATATTTCATCGTTTTTTGTTTAACTCTATACACAGTATTTAATAAATCTTAGTCTAAATATTATTTTGCTACATCTAATATATATATTATTTAATTATTATTGTTATAATATTGTTTTTTCATAGATATTTATATATATATATATGTATGTCTTAATATAACGTGTTTGTATGTTTTATATTTTTGTTATATTTTATATAAAGGCATATATATTTTTAAATAATGCTAATATTTAATATTTAGTTTAGTTTAATTATTAAATACTTTCTATAGATACTATAGATTTCAATTTAAGATGACATATATTTTATTTAAATTAAATGTAAAAAATGTAATTAAATTATTTAAATGTTCATTTAGATTTTGTTTATTTATTTAAAATATTATTTTAAGACGTAGATTCAGATGAATATTTAAATACATGGTTTTAAATGTAACAAACACAGGTTTTTCTAAAAGTTATGTTAAACTCAACATAGAAAACTTGTGTTTTTTTTGTACCTCCTGCGCCTCGTGTGTGTTTGTCTTCTTCTTCTGCAGACTCACACTCTCTTGACACGACCTTTGCTTCGACCTCTGGACCAGAACCGAACACACACTCGTTCCTGTCGGCGCCGCTTTAATTTGAATCTTCTCGTGTTTTTCTTCTTCTTGTGTTTTATCTTCTTCAACTAGTCGTTCACATGTTTGTGTTTCTTCTGCAGCGTCTTCATTATTAGCCTCACAACACACTGACGCACATGAACAGTGTGTGCGTGTGTGTGTTGTTGTGAGTGTGTGTGAGTTCGTGTTATTGTGAGTGTGTGTGAGTTTCTGTTATTGTGAGTGTGTGTGTGTGTGCAAGTCTGTGCGTGTGTGCGTATGAGTGAGTATGTGTGTGTTTGTGTGATTGTGAGTGTGTGTCAAGTCACGTGTGTGTGTTTATGTGCGAGTGTGTGTGTGTGTGTGTCAGTTTATGTGTGTGATTGTGAGTTTATGCGTGTGTGAAATGGTCTGAATTAATGTGTGTGTGTGTGTCTATGTGTGACTTTATGTGTGATTGTGAGTGAGTTTATGTGTGTGTCTTAATGCGTATGAGTTTGTGTCAGTTAATGTGTGTAAGTGGGTGCGTGTGTGTGCGAGTTTGTGTGTTAGTGTGCATATCTGTGTTAGTTTATGTGTGTTAGTGTGCATGTCTGTACGTGTGTGTTTATGTGTGAGTGTGCATGTCTGTGTGTGAGTTTATGTGTGTTAGTGTGTGTGATTGTGAGTTTATGCATGTGTGAAATGGTCTGAATTAGTGTATGTGTTATTGTGAGTGAGTCTATGTGTGTGTGTGTGTCTTAATGTGTATGAGTTTGTGTCAGTTGTGTGTGTAAGTGGGTGCGTCTGTGTGCGAGCTTGTGTGTGAGTGTGCATGTCTGTATGTGTGTTTATGTGTGAGTGTGCATGTCTGTGTGTGTGTGTGTGTGTTCACAAGTGTGTAGCGATGTGTGTGTTCACAAGTGTGTAGCGATGTGTGTGACCTCCTCCCACAGAGGAGGTTGAACGTGTGTGTGTGTGTGTGTGTGTGTGTGTGTGTGTGTGTGTGTGTGTGTGTGTGTGTGTGTGTGTGTGTGTGTGTGTGTGTGTACCTGGTCACTGCAGAACACTCATCGACCCACAACATCATCGATTTGCAAATTCCAGCGACTCACTCACACTGTTCAATATGCAACTCACACACTTCAACACACACAGGTCTGAGTGGCGTGTGTGTGTTGAAGTGTGTGATGGAGACACACACTTTAACACACACAGGTCTGAGTGGCGTGTGTGTGTTAAAGTGTGTGATGGAGACACACAAACACTGATGGTCTGCAGCTCTGAAGACTGATGAAGAGACGACTTGACGTGTCGTTCATGTAGACGTCGACCTCCAGAAGAAAGTTATACATCAGTGGCTGCAGGATTGAAGGGAGTTTTCATTTCTATCTATATTTAGTCTTTTAAATTCAATATCAAATATTGGTATAATAGTAACACCAGACAGTACTAATAGAGAACCAATATACTGTATGTGTAGTATTGTCCAGTACTTGACTCTGGTGTTGTGATAGTGTAGTAACAAGTATATATGTGTAGTATTGTCCAGTACTTGACTCTGGTGTTGTGATAGTGTAGTAACAAGTATATATGTGTAGTATTGTCCAGTACTTGACTCTGGTGTTGTGATAGTGTAGTAACAAGTATATATGTGTAGTATTGTCCAGTACTTGGCTCTGGTGTTGTGATAGTGTAGTAACAAGTATATATGTGTAGTATTGTCCAGTACTTGACTCTGGTGTTGTGATAGTGTAGTAACAAGTATATATTTATAGTATTGTCCAGTACTTGACTCTGGTGTTGTGATAGTGTAGTAACAAGTATATATGTGTAGTATTGTCCAGTACTTGACTCTGGTGTTGTGATAGTGTAGTAACAAGTATATATGTGTAGTATTGTCCAGTACTTGACTCTGGTGTTGTGATAGTGTAGTAACAAGTATATATGTGTAGTATTGTCCAGTAATTGACTCTGGTGTTGTGATAGTGTAGTAACAAGTATATATGTGTAGTATTGTCCAGTACTTGACTCTGGTGTTGTGATAGCGCAGTAACAAGTATATATGTGTAGTATTGTCCAGTACTTGACTCTGGTGTTGTGATAGTGTAGTAACAAGTATATATGTGTAGTATTGTCCAGTACTTGACTCTGGTGTTGTGATAGTGTAGTAACAAGTATATATGTGTAGTATTGTCCAGTACTTGACTCTGGTGTTGTGATAGTGTAGTAACAAGTATATATGTGTAGTATTGTCCAGTACTTGACTCTGGTGTTGTGATAGTGTAGTAACAAGTATATATGTGTAGTATTGTCCAGTACTTGACTCTGGTGTTGTGATAGTGTAGTAACAAGGATATATGTGTAGTATTGTCCAGTACTTGACTCTGGTGTTGTGATAGTGTAGTAACAAGTATATATGTGTAGTATTGTCCAGTACTTGACTCTGGTGTTGTAGTATTTACAGACCACATGACTCTTGACGAAGTCGTAACTACTTACATTTGTTTTCAAACCAAAATATGTCCAAACATCAGCTTTTAAAACTGCTGAAGACACAGACTCACACTTACACACACACACACACATACAGAGCTGGAGACTTAAACATGTGTGTAGGTGTGAGTGGTTGTCTGTCCAGCCACCTGTCCAGAGTGTCCCTGTATAAGAAGTGATGGTCAGAAAGTGAAGTCACACAATAATGGTGACCCACATGAGGTCTGACCCGCGGGCCTGTATCCTCTCGTACCCAGTCATCGCTGTCAATAGTTGCATGTTAACTGTAAATTATAAAAATGGATTAACAGCCGTCATGTGATCTCCTGAGAAGATCTAAAAGAGGAACAAACGAGATTGTAAATATTTTTTCAAGTCTCTTGATGAGCTGGTGTGCAAGTGTTCGGGGTCGAGTCCACTCGGTTCTGTTGAGGATCAGAGAACCACACACACGGGTTTGTACAGATCATTGAAGTTTTAATAATGAACACAGTTATGTACAGAGCAAGCGAGGTCAACAACAAAACAAAAACAAAACGTTATTTTAAATCATTAAAACAGCTAAAGACCACCTACGGGATGTTCCAGAGTGTTGGGCGAAGAAGAGTTTGAATCGTCGGTTTCAGCTCGGATGTGGTTCGGCCTCACTTTTGAGTCTCGTGTCGTGAACCGTAAGAGAGAACGTGACGCAGAGAAAAGAAAGTGATTGTCTAAAGCTCCACAGTTGGAGAAGAAAGAGAAAAAAAAAAAAGCCGATGGTAAGTCATTTTCAAGTGAAGGGTCTAAAGTTTCGAAGGCGTTCAAATAACCATCGGCGGCGAGAACTCGACGAGGCGGCAGTTTTTAAATGGAGTCTCCAAGAATCCTCGACCAAACAACATCCGGAGCCGAGGCCATCAGAGCTAAAAACTCACCCGACGATCTGGTCTTTCTAGGGTTAAAAACAGCTGACGAGGGGCCGAACGGATCTGGGTCACGGTAAGAAAAAGGTGGATTTACAGCAGAGCACGGGACGAACGGAAACCTTCGAGAAAAGCAGAAATGTAAAAACAAACGGATCTTTTATAAAAGCTCGAGCGTCACTAGTTGGTTTTTTTTTGTCGTTTTTTTTTTTTTTTTTTTTTACACAAGTGAATTGCTTGAATATCAGCAACACTGACGGGGGGGTCGTTGGTGAAAATTACGATGTACAATCATTCACACTGTGCACAAACTAATTTGTCCGGTTTTCTTCAGTGGTATCAGAGGGAGAGTCTCTCGCACGCCTAGCTTTGACGAAGACAACGAAGGGTGGGACGAGGGTCGTCCTCGGTCCGTCCCGCCGATGGAAGGCGACGATGAGGGTCGTCCACGTCTCAGCGCCGGCGTCTTCGTGCGGGAGCTGCGGATACAGACGCCTTTATTCGCGGGCGGTCGTGACGATGTCGGCAGCAAGTGTAGCGTTCCGACGAGTTTCAGGGTCGGACGAAATTGAGCGAATTAAAACGAAATCATTTTTAATGCAGAGTCACAGAATTCTGCAAATATTTAAGGCATCAGTGTAAGGCTGCACGATATATTAATAAAATATTGATATTGCGATATTGTCACATGCGATATACATAAATGAATGTGCGATATTTTTTTATTGTATAAATCAAGCATTTCTTAAATGTGCACTTCGACCAATCAGTGTCAAATTCTGTAAAGTTGTCAATTTGTACTTCTATGTCTCGTTGTTGTTTACGTCTCCGTCCGTCTGTGAACTGTGCAGCTTGTTAGGCTCGGTTGCTATGACGACGTGTCTTGCCGGCTCAGTATATCCAGTGAAGTAATACTAACTTATGATCTAGTCAAACACTAGTGATCCAGTGAAGTAATACTAACTTATGATCTAGTCAAACACTAGTGATCCAGTGAAGTAATACTAACTTATGATCTAGTCAAACACTAGTGATCCAGTGAAGTAATACTAACTTATGATCTAGTCAAACACTAGTGATCCAGTGAAGTAATACTAACTTATGATCTAGTGAAGTAATACTAACTTATGATCTAGTCAAACACTAGTGATCCAGTGAAGTAATACTAACTTATGATCTAGTCAAACACTAGTGATCCAGTGAAGTATTACTAACTTCTGATCTAGTCAAACACTAGTGATCCAGTGAAGTAATACTAACTCATGATCTAGTCAAACACTAGTGATCCAGTGAAGTATTACTAACTTCTGATCTAGTCAAACACTAGTGATCCAGTGAAGTAATACTAACTTATGATCTAGTCAAACACTAGTGATCCAGTGAAGTAATACTAACTTATGATCTAGTCAAACACTAGTGATCCAGTGAAGTAATACTAACTTATGATCTAGTCAAACACTAGTGATCCAGTGAAGTAATACTAACTTCTGATCTAGTCAAACACTCGTGATCCAGTGAAGTATTACTAACTTATGATCTAGTCAAACACTAGTGATCCAGTGAAGTAATACTAACTTATGATCTAGTCAAACACTAGTGATCCAGTCACTCGTCTCTTTCAACCTCCTTTGTTAAAGCAACATATTGTAAGAACTTTTCATCTCGTCTCAGTTGTTTTCTTAGAAGATCGTGAACTTCCAAACAAACCTGTCCGTCTTCACCGTATGCTAACGAGCGTTATAAGTGATATTTTTCTACCATCATGTCGAAACTGAAGCGTGCAAATCTACAGGGAAATATCTCATAATTATCTTTCTTTAATCCCCCGGACCTACACTACAGTACTCGCACTTGCGGCTACATTTTTAGGTGAAAGAAAAGGAATTCGCATTAATATCGATATCGCACTTCAAGACACCAGTATCAAATATCAAGCACATATTTCCAATATCGTGCAGCCTTACATCAGACGTTAACAAAAGAAATGTAAAGGAATCAAAGGGTGAATTAAACTGATCTACTGGACTAATCTGCATCGTCATGAAACCCAAGAGATTGGTTTTACCTCAAGTCGGGTCTCAGTTCTCGTCGTCGGAGACGTGGGGTCTCGCGCTCGCCATCTCCTCCTTGCTGTTGGCGATCATCTTACACTTCTGCAACACAAACGCACAATGAGTCTCGAGACTCGTCGCCGGGCCTCGGCGTCGCCACGCACCTCCGTGAGCTCCTTGATGGTGTGTATGTTCGCCTGGTGAGTGACCTTCCTCTTCGCCTCCTCGATGTGGTCCATGTTGACGGATGCGATGGGGGGGGCGGTGTAGGAGGGCGGCGGCTTGTTGGTGATGGAGGGCAGGGGGGCCAGGGGGGGCATGGCTGCCAGGGCGCCCATGTTGCTCAGCGCGGCGGTCATGGTGGCCGCGGTCATGCTCGCCATGGCGGCGCTCATCGTGATGTTGGACATGGTGGGCATCCCGGGGATCTGCGCCATCCCCATCCCGGGGATCCCCATGCCCATCGGCAGAGGTAGGGGCAGAGGCAGCGAGAGCGGGGAGGGCGACGGGGTCGGCAGGGGAAGCTGGAGGATGGCTTTTGGCCTGAGGCTCTCGGGAATCGGCACTCCTGCCTTCGCACACATGGCTGCGGCGTTGGCCTTGGCGATCTCCAGCAACTGGTCTTTATCTGAGGAAGGAGGCAGAGAGTTCAACACGGGACAACAAGGTGAGAATCACAAGCTAGAGAGTCGTTTACCGAGCTCAGTCAGTCGTGGCGGCGACTTGCTCGGACTGCGGCGAGTCCTGGACCCTGAGCGACGCTGTTTGCGGAGGATGAGGACCGGGGAGTGGCTCGGTTCCCTCTTCCACCGGTCCCTCCTGTCGAATGAGCGACTCCGGAATGGTGGACGCCGTCCTCTGCCCCTGGATCTGGACCGGCGGCGGCGGTCGGAGGAGCGAGACCTGGACCGCCGACCTCTGTCCCCAGACCTGGACCTTTTTTTCCGGCCTGGCGAGCGGCTCTTGGATCTCTTGGTCCGGTCCGGGGACCTGGACCTTCTCCTGCTGCGGCTGGCGGGCGAGCGGGAGCGCCTCTTGCGGACCGGCGACCGGGTCTTGGATCGACGCGCCCTTGTTCGAGACTTGGAGCGCGAGCGCTTCCGGCGCGGACTGGCCTTGCGTCGGCGAGGCGGACTTTTGGATTTGGATCGACGCTTCTTTCTTTCGGATGGAGACACAGACTCCCTCCTCCGGGGTGGAGACCTGAGAGAAGACGGAAACATGAGCACCATGAAGTCCTGCAGATATAGTAGTTCCTTCAGGACGTACAAACACCTGAAGACGATGGTGTAGTGACGCATAAAACAAAAATCCACAGATCAGGAATCCCAGTCAAACTCATATTTATTTAGAGGATTTGTAAAACAATAAGTAAATAGCAAGTGAGCCGGCGGTCTTGGGCTGAAAACGCCCAGTAGGGTCGTGAGGTAGAGCGTGACCAGGGGGCTTTGTCCCATGGAGCTGACAAGTTTGGGCTATTTTTGAATCCCCAAACCATTAGATTTATTAGCAGAAAAATAGTTCATGCATGTTTTGCGTTTGTGTTAAAAGTCGACATCTTCTAGAAGAGATCTATGACAGTCATTGATGGGAATTCTGGATTCATAGCATCATAGACCTTCACTGCAATAGCCTCCTCTACGGCCTCCCCTCCTCACACCTCCACAAACTACAATATATCCAGAACCGTCTGCTCCAGAGACCACATCGCCCCCGTCCTCAAAGAACTCCACTGGCTCCCCATTAAACTCAGCATACAATACAAGGTTCACCTACATGTCCCTCAAAGATCCCCCTCACATCTGACCGACCCACCACAGATCCTCCCATTGCCAACCTCCTCACTCCCCTGAGGAAAGGGCCTCCTCTGATGCCGCCCCCACACTCTGGAACTCACTCCCTCAACCGATGAGGAACTCTGGTAATTTCAGACTTTTAAAATGACTCGTTTCAAAATAACCTTCTCTTGATCATCTTTTCTGTCCTTTCTGCTTAACCATCTTTTGTGCATGTACGTTTCTCATCCTTTGCATGATTAATATTATAAATAAATATGATGTTTTTAAACCAGTCATCTTTGAAAATGACATGAATGAGTCACAACTCATAACATCAAAAATATTTCTACAAAGTTCTACATTCAAATGTTACGAAATTGTATTACATCAAATCTTGAACTTTCCATTTTATTTCTGGGACGACGATCCGACTCTATTTGTTTTCTAGAAACAATAGATATGGCAAATGATCTTATAAATAATTTTAAAAAAATGATTTTTAACAGTGAAGTATGAGGGTGATGTTTATTTCCTCTTCCTGAATGGTGTTCCTGGGAATGTTCCGTAAAGTTTAGCGATCAATTTCCAATTTGTGGAGAAGCCCAAACAACTGATAGCATGACGTTGTGCAACAATCACTCGCCCACACGATGTTAAGTTGTGTGCTGGACCAGGAGCCGGTTTGATGCGGAAATTCAAATACGTTTTGAAAATCCTGTTTAAGCTTGAAAAAAAGTGGAATTCGTCTGAACAGCAGATTTATCTGTGATCCCCGTCAGTTCAGCCAATAAGAATCATTCACAAGGTTCATCTTTTTTCGGTTAGTCTAAATCCATATTAAAATTAATTAATAATTAAAGGTAAAAAAGGATTCTACAAACCTCGACGACTTTCTTCTGGATTTGGACTTTGATTCGACTCTTCGCGTGGAGGAAGTCGAGCGTGAACGCCGCAAAGGCGCTTGTTTGACCTTTTCTGGAGACGGAGATCTAGAGGAACTTTTCTGTCGCTGTGATTCCAGTTTAAGCGGTGAGGGCATGTCGGCCTCATGATCCGAGCCGTCAGAACCCTCCAACTTCTCTGGACCAACAGCCGACTCTTTACTTCCCAAGCTGAAGATTGGTTGATTCTCTCGTTGAGGTGACTCAGCAGGAAAAGCCATCTCTTGGTTATAGCTAAAAGGAATGACCTGAGGTGGAGGCATCTCAGGCTCCATCTGAGGAGGCAACTGAGGACCCATCTGAGGAGGCAACTGAGGACCCATCTGAGGAGGCAACTGAGGACCCATCTGAGGAGGCATCTCAGGCTCCATTTGAGGAGGCATCTCACGCTCCATCTGAGGAGGCATCTCAGGCTCCATCTGAGGAGGCATCTCAGGCTCCATCTGAGCAGGTATCTCAGGCTCCATCTGAGCAGGTATCTCAGGCTCCATCTGAGCAGGTATCTCAGGCTCCATCTGAGGAGGCATCTCAGGCTCCATTTGTGGAGGCGTCTCAGGCTCCATCTGAGGAGGCACCTGAGGACCCATCGGAGGAGGCACCTGAGGACCCATCGGAGGAGGCATCTCAGGCTCCATCTCCGGGTACGTTTGCGGATCCATCTCCGGGTACGTTTGTACCATCTCTGGGTACGTTTGCGGATCCATCTCCGGGTACGTTTGCGGATCCATCTCCGGGTACGTTTGCGGATCCATCTCAGAATAGGTTTGCAGAGCTATCTGAGGGTCCATCTGAGAATCTTCTGGCCGAACAAGAGATGTTTCAGCAAAGGGCACTGGTTTCCATCCACCTAGAAGAAAAAGATAGATTCAAGAGTCAGAAAATCTCACTGTTAAGAATAAGTGTAAAAAGGACGTTTTCTAGCATTAATTTTCAAAACATGCATCACTTTCTTTGAGAAGAACATGATACGACTAATAAACAGGGTTTGGATATTATTCTTTTACTTTAATTTGTATTTAAAAACCTGAAGATAATTTTGCCACATTAGAGAGATGTTTTCCAAGTTGTGATCATCAGTGAATTAAAGTACATCATGTAAACGTATATAAAAAAAAGAAAATTGCGAGGTTATGACAACAAAAGGTCCGACAACCATGTCAAACAGACTTACCCAGACTTATTACAATCTTTGTCTCTGCTTTTACAGCAGTTTCAGGCTTGACCTCAAGAAAAGGAGTCACCTTCTTGACTGGAGGGGAAGAAGGACATTGGACAGGAGATGGACTATGAGACTTGCCATTTGACACAGATCTTGACTTTGATCTGTGAGGGCCAGCAGAAACAGATTTAGACTTTGACCTTCTGCTCTTCTGTGGAGATTTGGACCGCTTTCTGATAGATACCGGTGAGTGTGACTTTGATCGTTGCCTTCGAGTCAGGGAACGAGATTTAGAGCGATTGGTCGGCCAATGCTTCCTAGGTGGGGAGCGGGACCGTCTTCTGGCAGGCGACCTGGATTTTGAGCGACGACGCGGTGGTGGAGATCTGGATTTTGACCGACGACGCGGTAGTGGAGATCTGGATTTTGACCGACGGCGAGGTGGTGGAGATCTGGATTTGGTCCGTTTACGGGTTGAGCCTCTACTGCGCTTAAGTGAACGGGAACGGGATCTCCTGCTTCTTCGCGCCGAGCGTGACCGAGACCGACGGGACCTGGGGGGAGGAGACTTCCTCCGTCGCGGCAATGAGGAACTCCTGGAGCGTCTTCCGCCGCCTCGTCTGACTGGGGTCCTCGTTCTTGACCTGCGTACAGGGCGCTTGGATCTGGAACTTGAGCGACGGCCTCTGACAGAACGCGACCGGGAACGCCTGCTTGATCCACCTCCCCGCTTTGGGGACCTGTTGCGAGAACCTATCAGGCCTCCACGGGATCGTGACCTGGACCTCCGATTCCTCCCCGGAGATCTGGAGACGGATCGGGACTTGCGTGCACCACGTTTAGGGGACTTTGAAGACTTTCTTTTGTAGCTGTGGGGACTTCTGTTTCGTTTTGGGGAAACTGACAAAGATTCTCTCCGACGTTTGGGACTCTTGGACTTCCTTGGGGATTTTGACACCTTTTTCTTTGGTAAAGGCGAGCGAGACGTGGATCTTGAAGGACCCATGTCTTTGACTGGTGAAACTGATGTCTTCCTCTGAGACGGAGGGGACTTGGAACGGGACAAAGAGCGAGACGGCTCCTCGTTTTTCAGCGGCGAGTCATTTTCTTTTGGCGACGATTTTGGGCAAATTTCAGTCTGGTTCGCTGTGGCTACAACTAGATCCTCAACCTGCTGATTCAGGATTTTTGGTGACGATAGAGGAGAATTTTTAATTTCTGGCATTTGAGAGGGGGAGGCACATTTTAACTGAGGGGAAGAATTCTCATTGACATTTGTACTTTGAACTGAATTGGAATGGTCCTTCTGGATTGAATCGTCCCTCGGAGTCGTCGCCTGTTTAGGTATAATATCAGGAAGTTCTTGGGTAATTGTGAAAGCACCATCTGCTAAACTTCCCTCCGTCTTGAGAGCTGCTGCCTGTGAGATCTCATCATGGTCCTCTGAGGATGAAATCAACTCCTTTTCTGATCCATTGGTGTTCACCGTATGCTCTTTCTTTGGAGTAATGTCCATGGCTGATGCTTCCTTCTCACAGAGAGGTTCAGTGATGTGCGTTATGCCATCAACTTCATTTTCTGTTCCCCGTTTGCCCTTTGCCGCCAATTTCGAGATTGGTTCTTGAAGGTTAGGGGCTGAAGCCGGAGGGACCTGCGCTGTCCCTTTAGCACCTTCTCCATCAGACTCAGAACCTGAAGCCGAGCTGCTTTCGGACAGTGAAGGGGAAGGAGATTTCTTCCCATCTTTTTTCCTCTTCTTTTTCTTCTTTTTAGCAGCGTGTTTTTTAGCCTTCTTGGATTTTGTCTCCACTTCACCACCTATTACGCCAGGAAAGGATGAAAAAGGGGCTCATTAAATAAACAAAAGCACACGAGTGGGTGAGAAAGTTCTACCTGTAATTCCATCCTTTTTTCCATCTTCCTTTTGCGGAGTCTCTACTTTTGCCGCTGCAAGCCTTGCACTGTGCAAGAGAGACGGACATTTGAGGTCATGTCTCAACCCAAAAACAGAAACTTTATTTAGTATAAAAAAAAGGGAAAGAAATACATATCCAACACACTTACCTTGCTCGAGTGGTGCGGACAGGTTTCGGTGGCTCCATCTCGGACTCTGCGTCAGATTCTGAGCTGCTATCCTTTTCCCCCTTCCTTTTTCTTTTCTTTTTCTTGCTCTTGTGTTTTTTGTGCTTCTTGTTTTTCTTGTGTGGTTCACTAGCCTCCTTAGCGTTCACCTCTTCCTTTGCTGGCACTTCGTCCTCTCCTGTAAATGTTGATAAAAAATAATGTTAATCCCAGTCACACAAATATTTAGAATAATAACATAAACAACTTCATTAATTCAGTGGTATTTTTAATTTTTTTGTTGAAGGAAGAGAAAAGTCTATGAAAATGTAAGACCAATTATGAATAAATAGAAAAGGACTCATATCATACACTAAATACTTTAAGATCAGTGAAAATTGCACTTCTTCCTACCAATGGGAAGAATTCTGTAAAGCAAATCTTTACAGAAAGTCATACACAAACCCGCGATTTAATCACGATATTCAAAAATGCAATTTTTATATCGCAGAGGTTGCGCTTTTATTTAAAGTTCAGTTAATTTTCGAGCCGTCAAGATGAGTTGCGAGCGGCGCTGACGCTTTAACCCGTTGATCATTGACGTCTAGAGATGCTAAAGAGCAGCATAAGAAACAGAATAAGAAAAAGGTTTTTCAACAACTTTACATCCCGACATCGGTTCGTACATTTAAATCGAGTGTGTGCTGCTCTCGTTTCTGTCCGTGCGTGTGTTCGCAGCACCGGCGTGTTTGTGTGTGCTCATCAAAGTTATGCAATCACACAATTCATATTGTGTAAATGATAATATATTATTGTGTATGACAGGAAATGCACTTAAAAACACGAGAAACAAAAATACGCAGTAAGAAAAAAAAGAATGACTGACTAGTGTTTTCCCTTTTTCTTTACTCTGAAGTTTGTATGACTTATTGACACATTTTTACACTAGTTTTTAGTATTTGAAGTGAATATGTTATGTTTGTTCACAAGTGTAATTAGAGTAACTAGATAAACCTTCTCCCTTTATTAAGGTATGATTATTTTTTCTTGCATAAAATTACTTAATCACTTTATCTTCAGAATCAAAGACAAATATTTATTAATGTAAAGTTAATCATTTATCGTTTTAATTTTAAAAAATGCTTAAAAAAGAGGACATTGAAGAAAGAATCGCAGAAATAATCGCAATAATATTTTTTTCAATAATCGTTCAGCCCTAATCTCCCTAAGAGCGGCCGATTCCAGTCGTATTTTTCATACGTACTTTAACTTGAAGTATAATTTAAACACCGTTTTTTCTTTTTAGAACTTTCGAATCTATTAAACAAATTTAATTTAATCAACTATAATTAAGGTTTGAGTACATATGGAGTGATGTGATTTACCAGCAGGTATGTCCACTGCACATTCCATTGTTATTCCAGCCAGCTTTTTGAGAGAGCCTTGTAAACGTGTGCAGCCTTTAAATCTGCAAAGTAGACACAGAAAAAGAAAACAGTTTAAACGTGTAAAGAACGAGAGAAATTATCCATTTCTATATAAATATATGCAAGTACATACAGGCTCAATGACATTTATCTTTGTCGAATTTGAATAATCTTTGAACAATTGGGGAGTTAAACTATGAACATTATTTACGTTCATTGTTTAAATTACAGGATCAGTATTGACCCAAAATTTCACAATTTCATGATTTATTTTTTATTACTTTGGGGTGTTCGTTTTTTTTTTTTTACAAATGATAGCTAACCATTTTAAATATAATGGTAAATGATTTAATAAATATTTTTGTAAGTAACAAGAAATTTTATCATAACTATGAAAAGCAAATGAATGGATTAACGTTTATTTTAGATGGACCAATTTAAACATACATAGTTGAAATTCTGTTACGAGTTTAATATCTCTTTGATAAATAATAGCAAGGATACACAAAAGCAGCTTTTAATTTTATAAGAAAAAAGTACGATCTACATCTACAAACAGAATTTTTTAGCGCTTCCTTGTGGCTTTTTTCAACTTCGTCCGCAGAGAAATGTTTTATATATTGATCAATTATTTAGTTAAACATTTACATATCTTGTTTCAATTCAGTGTTTTTATTACATCCATTCAGATTTATCATGAATGCAATAAAAGCATCACAGATTCATTAAGATCCTCCAATAATAATATTGTTAAGATTTAAATAATGTGGTAGTTAGTGATTTTAACTAGGTTTTCGATACTTTATTTGTATTTTATTAAGACGAATACATAATGGAAGTCAAACAGCCGATAAATACCGAAATTAGTAAAATAGTCGATCTTGAGGTCAGATGGTTTTGTTAAATCAAGTTTGTTACTTTTAATGTAGTTTTGTGTTTTTCTTCCCATTGATAGTAACCACAACGATTACAAAGCACTTAAACCACAATAGTTAATAATGGAACTCGTCTTTAAAACAACTTAACCTTTAGTGGCGTTTAAGTGACGAACACGTTCAGCCCCTCCGTGAATCATTATAGTGAGATGAGAAACACAATAATAGATACAAAGTAAAACCAGAGCAGCTCGTGTGAACACACACATGGAGGGAAAACTTTTAAGGGAATCAATGACGTTAGGTAACACCAGCAGGCCGGCGAGGATGCGCTTCACCGTGGATCGGAACTCGTGGGATTCCAGCGAGCCATCCCAGAATACAACTCGCATAAGAAGCGAAGCTCATAATAAAGTGCATTTGTTCTCAAAAACACGAGTGCGGGAGAAACATCGGTTTGTTAATCGCGTCACTTGCACGCCGCGGCCTAGCTCAGCCGTTAGCTAACAGTTAGCTCGCATGCTAAGTGTCCACTTTGTTAAGATGCCCGCGTTCGCTGACGTCTGTATCCGAGATTCGTGCGACTATTACGGGTGCAGAAGCGAATATTTACCTGTGGGGGGTCCCGTTATAGCTGCCCGCGCACCGGTAACATCAAATATTGCGGCGATAACGTGAGCGAATCCAGACAATTGATCATCACTTGTGCTAGCCTGCTAACTCGTCCGCCATGATGGCCGAAGGTATCCCAGCATGCCATGCTGCGCGGTTTCTACGGCGGCATCGTCGTCACCCTGGCAACCTTCTTTATTCTTCGTATAATAAATAGATAAATCCTTAGTTGTATTCTTTATAAAACGCAGTAAAATATCATAAATATTCTGATTTTAAAACTTTTATAAATAGGTGTCTTATAAATTGGTCTAATTTCTTTTTTTAAATGTTAAAAATAGTCAAAATAAAAGGAATAAAACAAAAAGCATATTGCAAAGTTTTAAAAATTAACAAACAATTCAAAATAGTTTATAATTTCAAGCAACCACAACTGCCTCTTAAACGTGTCTCTTTAAATAAAATTAAACACTCACGTGATAACCAAACGAAATTAATTTAGCATATTATAATAATAAAATGTCTTTAAATATAATAAAATATAAATAAATAATGTGTAAAATATAAATATATATCAAAATGATTTTTGATTCGTGATTTAAAATGAATATAAACTCTTAATGTGAAGGTTCGTAACCGGAAGTTGTGCTCATGCTGTTTCTGACATTGTGGATTTCGAATTTAACGAAGGTTCCATTTAACGAACTTATGGGATCGTTGTTTGTAAATAAATAAATAAATACATCATGAATAAGAGATTTAACATCAATTTAGACGATTCCGCGTTCAACAAAGAGAGACTTCCGGTAAGTTAGTCCTCGTTTGTGTCTACGACAGGAAAACTACACAATTCTAAGCAACATTATTGTAACAAACCGTTTGTGTTACTGTTTACTTCTAGCCCAAGCAGCAGTTCCAGCCTTCATCTAAAGTGGACTCGACGTCCAGTGCATCCACCGGAACCTCCTCAGCCTCCTTATCTTACGCAGAATACATCATCCAGAACAAAAACAAAGTCGAATCTTTGGCTCCACAACAGGATGTTTGCACCAAACCCAGGACTGACTGTACTGAGGGGGCCACTGGTCTGAGGGGCAGCGGTTCTGACCCGGCGGCCCTTGCAACTGGAGGGCAAACTCAGAGGACTTCAGACCACCTGGAGGAGATGGAGACCGGGTCAGGTGTTGGTACCAAGACCACAGCGACGCATGGTCCCGGCATCGACCTGAAAGAGGGACAAAAGTCCGATGCCGGCCTCGTGCCCAAACCGGTGGGCTTTGGGAACTCAATCGTTGTCAGCTCGAGACAGGTTTGTCCTGAACAGTCACACCCGAAAATACACTTAGACACATCTGTTCTTGGGAAAATTCATTTTAGGAATGTGTCAAGATAAGGAACATACGGTTGTCCAGAGACCTCCCTTAACAGTAAAACTGAGACTGAAGAAAAAAGGGATTTAATGGGTATTAGGTTCTGGTAAAGGTCAAGTCTTCCTCTCCAAGATGTGGTAAGTAGTAAGTAAAGCCTTACACCCCAGCTCGGGCTCTGAGGTCTGTGGATCAGAATCTACTGATGGTTCCTGAAATCCGGACCAGAGGAGAGAAATCCTTCCAGACTGTTGCTCCTAAGTTTTGGAACCATCTCTGTGTTTGATGATCTACTGACTCCTTCAAGAAACATCTCTGTGTTTGATGATCTACTGACTCCTTCAAGAAACATCTGTGTTTGATGATCTACTGACTCCTTCAAGAAACATCTCAAGACACTTATATTTGAGCTTTTCCTTGATTCTCTGAGACTCTTGAGTTTGTCTCGGTGTTATCTTGATCTTTAAATTATATATTTTATTGAGTATTGTTTTGATTGTTTAAGCGCTTTGTGACCCTGGTCTAGAAAAGCGCTATATAAATATACATTACTTACTTACTTACTCTCTTAAAGGTCATTTGTAAAGTTCTAGACCAGGGTCACAAAGCGCTTTAAAAAACAATACTCAATAAAATATATACTTTAAAAGACCAAGACACATAAGACAAACTCAGGAGTCCCTAGAAAATATCTTGAGATGTTTCTTCGGGAGTCAGTAGATCATCAAACACAGATGTTTATTGAAGGAGTCAGTAGATCATCAAACACAGTTGTTTCTTGAAGGAGTCAGTAGATCATCAAACACACAGATGTTTCTTGAAGGAGTCAGTAGATCATCAAACACAGATGTTTCTTGAAGGAGTCAGTAGATCATCAAACACAGATGTTTCTTGAAGGAGTCAGTAGATCATCAAACACAGATGTTTCTTGAAGGAGTCAGTAGATCATCAAACACAGATGTTTCTTGAAGGAGTCAGTAGATCATCAAACACAGATGTTTCTTGAAGGAGTCAGTAGATCATCAAACACAGATGTTTCTTGAAGGAGTCAGTAGATCATCAAACACAGATGTTTCTTGAAGGAGTCAGTAGATCCTCAAACACAGAGATGTTTCTTGAAGGAGTCAGTAGATCATCAAACACAGATGTTTCTTGAAGGAGTCAGTAGATCCTCAAACACAGAGATGTTTCTTGAAGGAGTCAGTAGATCATCAAACACAGATGTTTCTTGAAGGAGTCAGTAGATCATCAAACACAGAGATGTTTCTTGAAGGAGTCAGTAGATCATCAAACACAGAGATCGTTCCAAAGCTTAGGAGCAACAGTCTGGAAGGATTTCTCTCCTCTGGTCCGGAAGTTCAGGAACCATCAGTAGATTCTGATCCACAGACCTCAGAGCCAGAGCTGGGGTGTAAGTCTGGATCAGATCACTGATGGAAGGTCTGACCATGAATAGATCTGAAAGTAAGAACCACAATTTTAAAATGATCCTGAAAGAAACTGGCAGCCAGTGAAGAGTTTGAAGGAGAAATGTGAGTTCTTCTACTAGAGCAGCCAGTGAAGAGTTTGAAGGAGAAATGTGAGTTCTTCTACTAGAGCAGCCAGTGAAGAGTTTGAAGGAGAAATGTGAGTTCTTCTACTAGAGCGGCTCAGAATTCTGGCTGCAGAGTTTTGTATGAACTGCAGGCGAGACGATCCTTCTTGTTTAGACACTTAAAATATGACCAAATATCTTAAAACCTCTTGACACGGTTGCTTGAGTTGAGACGTGTGTTCCTCCAGAGAGGGAATCCTGTTCTCAAGTTCGTCAGAAGTGTTCCGTGGGAGTTCGGAGAAGTGGTGCCGGACTACGTCCTCGGTCAGACCACCTGCGCCCTTTTTCTCAGGTGAGCGTCTTCTATTCAGATTCTATTCTTGGATGTAAAAAAAAGTCATTGGTTCTCTCTGGTCTCACCAGCCTGAGGTACCACAACCTGAACCCAAACTACATCCACGACCGGCTCAAGCAGCTCGGACAGACCTTCACCCTCAGGGTGTTGCTGGTTCAAGTGGATGTGGTGAGTTGTGTTGAAGGAAGTGAGTTGTGTGTTTGGATCTCATGACGACACGTGTGTTCGTCCAACAGAAAGATCCTCATCATGCTTTGAAGGAGCTCGCTCGCATCTGCATCATGGCCGACTGCACTCTCATGCTGGCCTGGAGGTATTCGTCTTCTCATATGAACATAGAGCCATGTGCGTGACATCGTTAGTACAGATGAACACAAATCATAGAATATATTAATATTAATCATTAAATCAAAAATGCGCCTTCATGAAAAAAAGAAAGAAAAATTATTCATAACTATGAACAAAAGCACTTAGAAATCATTCAAACTCTTTAGATCCTGTTTTTCACGTCTTTTTATTTCCTTCTTCTGAACTAAACTTTGTACTTCATCTCCTCCTACAAATTTGATCCGATTTAAACCGTTCAAACTTTTATCAATTCGTCTCGTTACCTAAATGCGAGCTCTGTTCTATCTTTCTTTTATCTCTTCAACTCTTTCTTCTATTCCTCTTGTTCTACCCTTTTTTCCCCCCATTCACTTGACCTACTCACTCCTAGAAACTTCATTCAACTTTAAAAACACTGTTGTCTACTTATTACTATTTATACTACTACTTCCTCTACTTCTAATAATAATTCTACTACTACTTTTAATACTTTTACTACTACTTATACTACTGCTTCTACTACTTATACTTATACTACAAGTTCAACTTGTACAACATACTTTTACTACTTCTACTACTACTACTACTTTTAATACTTTTACTACTAATTCTACTACTGCTTCTACTACTGTGTTTACTACTTATACTTATACTACTACTAGTACTACTACTTATACTTTAACTACAAGTTCAACTTATAATTTTACTACTTATACTTACACTACTTCTACTACTACTTTTAATACATTTACTACTAATTATACTACTGTGTTTACTACTTATACTTATACTACTACTAGTACTACTACTTATACTTTAACTACAAATTCAACTTATACTTTTACTACTTATACTTACACTGCTTCTACAACTACTTTTAATACTTTTACTACTAATTCTACTGCTGCTTCTACTACTGTGTTTACTACTTATACTTATACTACTACTAGTACTACTACTTGTACTTTTACTACAAATTAAACTTGTAAACTTTTACTACAACTCCTTTGTCCAATTCTACTTCTTCTATTACTATTTCTACTATAACTTTTATTTGAACTTCCCCCTTTTTATTTTTATCTCAACTTTTTCCAGTTCATTCCAACATTTTCACATCAGTGTTTTTCCTTTATGTGATCATTTTTCAACTTTTTCTACTCATTTTTACTTTGAATACTAGTAAAATACTTTAAATCATCAAACTGTATTTTCTTTTGAAAGTGCACATTTTCACAAATTGAATTAAAGGTAGCAAATTTGAACCAGTGAGATCATATAAAGTTCATGAATAAGATTTTACCAGATCAGATGTTGGTCAAATTTATCCTCTTGGATTCTAAAGTCAAAGGTCGACTTCTCATCCTAAATATCCCCAGATATAGACAGTTATATTTACATTAGACGTTACGTTATACATTTCATCTAAATTGTCGTGTTTACTTCCACAGTCCAGAGGAAGCCGGACGTTACCTGGAAACCTACAAGTCGTACGAGAAAAAACCCGCGGACCTCCTGAAGGAACAAGTGGAAAAGGACTACATGTCTAAGGTTCAATCTCTTGTTTCGAGTCCTTGTCTCAGAGTCGGTTCCTTCATCCTCTCGTCCGTTCACTCAGGTGACCGACTGCCTGACAGCCGTCAAGTCCATCAACAAGACTGATGCCATCACCTTGCTCTCCACTTTCTCGGTGAGTCTTTGTCTAAACCGCCCAGTCGTCAGGAATACTCTCTAATCTGACACGATGTGTATCATTGCATGTGTCACGTCTGCAGTCTATGGATGGGATCATGGCGGCTTCCAAGGACGACCTCGTTCTCTGCCCAGGTCTCGGTCCACAGAAAGTAAGCACCGTGTGAACGTACACAACTATTTAATGCGCTGTATCTCGCGTGTCATCGTTCTGTGACGTGAATACAAACGTGTAACTGATATAAAACAGTATATATTGAGATCCGTGCTCACGCCGTTAATGTGACGTTTCCATCGTCCTAATTATCTTTTTCATCTTGAAACTCCTTTTCATTTGCTCCACAAGTTCTGATGTAACATTTGATCCAGTTTTACTTCTTTTTTTGTTATGATGAGATGAATGGAGAGAAAAATATTCAATCAAACATAACATTTTTTCTTCCTGCAGGCGAGACGACTCCATGATGTTCTTCACAAACCGTTCCTGAAGTCAAAGAACAAAGATACTTGAGAATTTAGCCACTTGTTTTGATACTTTTGTCATGAAATTACATAATTGTGAAGATGTTTTTTTTTGTTTGCTCAATAAGAATTGTTCTACTTTAACAATGACCACATTTGTATGAAATAAATATCTTTTATATAAATACACTACTAGTCTTTTACTGTTTCCACAATGCAGGTCATGATATTATGTATACTATCTATATATTTATGAATCTTTATATATTATCAACACCGAAAACGTTATAATCAATTCTTGTGATGCAAAAATCTAGATAAATTTCAGTAAGTAAGTTAGTAATGGTTATTTCTAGACCAGGGTCACAAAGCTTTAACAATCAAAGCAAAACACAGTTAAAATAAATACTTTAAAAGATCAAGACAACACCGAGAAAAACACAGGAGTCTCAGGAAATCAGAGAAAAGCTCCAATAAAAGTGTCTTCAAATGTTTCTTGAAGGAGTCAGTAGATCATCAAACACAGATGTTTCTTGAAGGAGTCAGTAGATCATCAAACACAGATGTTTCTTGAAGGAGTCAGTAGATCATCAAACACAGATGTTTCTTGAAGGAGTCAGTAGATCATCAAACACAGAGCTGTTTCTTGAAGGAGTCAGTAGATCATCAAACACAGATGTTTCTTGAAGGAGTCAGTAGATCATCAAACACAGATGTTTCTTGAAGGAGTCAGTAGATCATCAAACACAGATGTTTCTTGAAGGAGTCAGTAGATCATCAAACACAGATGTTTCTTGAAGGAGTCAGTAGATCATCAAACACAGAGATGTTTCTTGAAGGAGTCAGTAGATCATCAAACACAGATGTTTCTTGAAGGAGTCAGTAGATCATCAAACACAGATGTTTCTTGAAGGAGTCAGTAGATCATCAAACACAGATGTTTCTTGAAGGAGTCAGTAGATCATCAAACACAGATGTTTCTTGAAGGAGTCAGTAGATCATCAAACACAGATGTTTCTTGAAGGAGTCAGTAGATCATCAAACACAGATGTTTCTTGAAGGAGTCAGTAGATCATCAAACACAGATGTTTCTTGAAGGAGTCAGTAGATCATCAAACACAGAGCTGTTTCTTGAAGGAGTCAGTAGATCATCAAACACAGATGTTTCTTGAAGGAGTCAGTACATCATCAAACACAGATGTTTCTTGAAGGAGTCAGTACATCATCAAACACAGATGTTTCTTGAAGGAGTCAGTAGATCATCAAACACAGATGTTTCTTGAAGGAGTCAGTAGATCATCAAACACAGAGATGTTTCTTGAAGGAGTCAGTAGATCATCAAACACAGATGTTTCTTGAAGGAGTCAGTAGATCATCAAACACAGATGTTTCTTGAAGGAGTCAGTAGATCATCAAACTCAGATGTTTCTTGAAGGAGTCAGTAGATCATCAAACACAGATGTTTCTTGAAGGAGTCAGTAGATCATCAAACGCAGATGTTTCTTGAAGGAGTCAGTAGATCATCAAACACAGAGATGTTTCTTGAAGGAGTCAGTAGATCATCAAACACTGATGTTTCTTGAAGGAGTCAGTAGATCATCAAACACAGATGTTTCTTGAAGGAGTCAGTAGATCATCAAACACAGATGTTTCTTGAAGGAGTCAGTAGATCATCAAACTCAGATGTTTCTTGAAGGAGTCAGTAGATCATCAAACACAGATGTTTCTTGAAGGAGTCAGTAGATCATCAAACACAGAGATGTTTCTTGAAGGAGTCAGTAGATCATCAAACACAGAGATGTTTCTTGAAGGAGTCAGTAGATCATCAAACTCAGATGTTTCTTGAAGGAGTCAGTAGATCATCAAACACAGATGTTTCTTGAAGGAGTCGGTAGATCATCAAACACAGATGTTTCTTGAAGGAGTCAGTAGATCATCAAACACAGATGTTTCTTGAAGGAGTCAGTAGATCATCAAACACAGATGTTTCTTGAAGGAGTCAGTAGATCATCAAACTCAGATGTTTCTTGAAGGAGTCAGTAGATCATCAAACACAGATGTTTCTTGAAGGAGTCAGTAGATCATCAAACACAGATGTTTCTTGAAGGAGTCAGTAGATCATCAAACACAGATGTTTCTTGAAGGAGTCAGTAGATCATCAAACACAGATGTTTCTTGAAGGAGTCAGTAGATCATCAAACACAGATGTTTCTTGAAGGAGTCAGTAGATCATCAAACACAGAGATGTTTCTTGAAGGAGTCAGTAGATCATCAAACACAGAGATGTTTCTTGAAGGAGTCAGTAGATCATCAAACTCAGATGTTTCTTGAAGGAGTCAGTAGATCATCAAACACAGATGTTTCTTGAAGGAGTCAGTAGATCATCAAACACAGATGTTTCTTGAAGGAGTCAGTAGATCATCAAACACAGATGTTTCTTGAAGGAGTCAGTAGATCATCAAACACAGATGTTTCTTGAAGGAGTCAGTAGATCATCAAACTCAGATGTTTCTTGAAGGAGTCAGTAGATCATCAAACACAGATGTTTCTTGAAGGAGTCAGTAGATCATCAAACACAGATGTTTCTTGAAGGAGTCAGTAGATCATCAAACACAGATGTTTCTTGAAGGAGTCAGTAGATCATCAAACACAGAGATGTTTCTTGAAGGAGTCAGTAGATCATCAAACACAGAGATGTTTCTTGAAGGAGTCAGTAGATCATCAAACTCAGATGTTTCTTGAAGGAGTCAGTAGATCATCAAACACAGATGTTTCTTGAAGGAGTCAGTAGATCATCAAACACAGATGTTTCTTGAAGGAGTCAGTAGATCATCAAACACTGATGTTTCTTGAAGGAGTCAGTAGATCATCAAACTCAGATGTTTCTTGAAGGAGTCAGTAGATCATCAAACACAGATGTTTCTTGAAGGAGTCAGTAGATCATCAAACACAGAGATGTTTCTTGAAGGAGTCAGTAGATCATCAAACACAGATGTTTCTTGAAGGAGTCAGTAGATCATCAAACACAGATGTTTCTTGAAGGAGTCAGTAGATCATCAAACACAGATGTTTCTTGAAGGAGTCAGTAGATCATCAAACACAAAGATGGTTCCAAAGCTTAGGAGCAACAGTCTGGAAGGATTTCTCTCCTCTGGTCCGGAAGTTCAGGAACCATCAGTAGATTCTGATCCACAGACCTCAGAGCCCGAGCTGGGGTGTAAGTCTGGATCAGATCACTGATGGAAGGTCTGACCATGAATAGATCTGAAAGTAAGAACCAGAATTTAAAAATGATCCTGAAAGAAACTGGCAGCCAGTGAAGAGTTTGAAGGATCTGGGAAATGTGAGTTCTTCTACTAGAGCGGCTCAGAATTCTGGCTTTTTTTTCTTGGAGTTGTGTATCAACTGCAGGCGAGACAGATCCGTCTCTATAAACATGATTCATTATGTAATAATTGCACATCACAGTCTTTATTGAATACAAGTGTGTCATAACATAATGTTACCCATTTGTCAGCTATAATCATTTGATAAAACTGTCTTTATCAAAAGTGAGACGTGGCTAAGCATCTATCTTTAAGACCCACAAGAAAAGAGAAAATCAAAGGAGTAATATCTATTCCCCCCAAAAAATAATATCCTTTATATACTTCTTGATCATATATTTATTTAATAATTATATCCTTGGAGTAAACGTGGTTAATATTAATGTACAAATGGCTAAAACTATGGGCTTCGAGTCTTAAATTGGGATAACGAAAAAAAAAAAAAAAAAAGTCCATTTGAAAATAAAAATATATTATTTGAAAGAAACAATATAGGAATTAGAAAGTTGACATGGCTTACAAAACACATTAAATAAATGTATTTAATATACAGCCGAACGTTATTTTTAGATTATATTCCAAGGCCATATAAAACGATATTTTGTTAATAATAAATTAAGGAAAATTAATGTTGATAGTAATAATTATTATTTAAACGGTTAAGTGCGAGAGAAACTGTAAAATAATTGATTGTCCGATTTCCTTGAACGCAACCCGAGCAACACTTGACGTCAAACGCGGAAGTGCTTGAAGCCAGTCACGTGACCGATTTTTAAACTGTTGTCTCTAAAGCTGTGATGACGCGGACATGACCGCCAGAGAGGAAGCAGAACCGGACCTGTTCGTGGCCCGGTGTCACTTCCTGGGAAGCGGAAGTGAGCAGGTAATGAAATAAATAAGTAAGTAAACCGCAAACAGAAGTAAAACTTCATGTTTTTTGTTGTTTATTTACCAGCTGAGCTTCGGCGCTGGAGACACACTCGTGGTCCACGTCAAGACGGACTCCGAGTGGTGGTGGGCTGAGCTGC
Organism: Callionymus lyra; assembly: GCF_982586985.1. NCBI lineage: Eukaryota > Metazoa > Chordata > Actinopteri > Syngnathiformes > Callionymidae > Callionymus > Callionymus lyra. The sequence continues at coordinate 5,047,322 of NC_141829.1, forward strand.
GGGGGGTCAGAGGGTATGTTCCCGCCAAGTACCTGCGACAGGATGGAGAGGAGGACCCGGAGGACCCGCAGGACCCCTGGCAGGACGAGGAGTACTTTGACAGCTATGGCACCCTGGTGAGAAGATGTTACACATCTGGTGGACATAGATCTAGAGTTTCTTGTTTATTTTAAAAAAAAAACACTTATCCTGGCGTCACAATGTTGTGTTTATTAACAATACTTTCATTTATCTAAAGCAACAATTGTCATTAAAAAAAGTTATATCTCCTCAACAACCATATTGTCCGTCATAGTTTAACAAATACACATTAAAATATCTTGAAATATGACGTTTTTGTCAAACTTTAACTCCAGCTTTCATGTAGTAAATGTTCTTCAAGACGCAGTAACTTCTCATCATGACCATGTTTTACACTTTATTACTTTATAAAGTTGCTCTGAAATCTGGACGAACGAGAGGTTACGAGAGTCCATTATGACGTAATAATCCTCCTCAAGCTTTAATCACGCCCCGCTTTGTTTATACAACGAGTCCCTTGGAGGTGGAGACTTCTGGGATCGGTGACGTGTGGTGACAAACCTCCATGCTTGACCAATCACAGCAGAGTGGGTGTGGTTATGGTCAACAAGATTTAATCTCCAGAAAAACAGTGTTTTCAGTGGGCGGAGCTTAAGATCATTTTCTAATGTCAATATTTCAATGTTTTATGAAAAGAGAGTTTTTTACAAACACACACTGATGATACAATAGAGTCACACATCACAACAACACACACACACTGATGATACAATAGAGTCACACATCACAACAACACACACACACTGATGATACAATAGAGTCACACATCACAACAACACACACACACTGATGATACAATAGAGTCACACATCACAACAACACACGCACACTGATGATACAATAGAGTCACACATCACAACAACACACGCACACTGATGATACAATAGAGTCACACATCACAACAACACACACACACTGATGATACAATAGAGTCACATATCACAACAACACACACACACTGATGATACAATAGAGTCACACATCACAACAACACACACACACTGATGATACAATAGAGTCACACATCACAACAACACACAAACACTGATGATACAATAGAGTCACACATCACAACAACACACACACACTGATGATACAATAGAGTCACACATCACAACAACACACACACACTGATGATACAATAGAGTCACACACCACTTTAATTAATGGTTAAATTCAAGTTTCCGTATCATATTGAAGATAATTTTTTTATCCCTTCTTTCTTCGGTCTTGACGGCTCCTCTCGACCTCTGACCCAGAGACTACATCTGGAGATGCTGTCGGATAAGAGCCGCACCGAGGCGTACCGTCAGGTCGTGGACACCAACAGCGCCTCCCTGCAGAGTAAGGTGGTCTTGGATCTTGGATGTGGGACCGGGATCATCAGCATGTTCTGTGCCAAACTGGCCCAACCTTCAGCGGTACTTACCACTTCTGATGATGAAATGATTCTTTTTTGTTCAAAGATAATGACTGAAAATGAAAATATACTAAAGAAAGTGGTTTCTAACCTACCGTAAAACTATAGTCACCAATGACATCCCAAACAGAAACTGAAAATATTTTGATTCCAACTAAGGCTGTGTAATATATATGGAAAAATATCAATATCGCGATATTGGCACGTGCGATATTCATATCGAAAACATGTACAATAAATTATAAAAAATGTATTGTATAAATCAAGCATTTCTTAAATCATGGCGGCGAAATCAGTGTCACGTTCTGTAAAGTTGTCAATTTGTACTTCTATGTCTCGTTGTTGTTTACGTCTCCGTCCGTCTGTGAACTGTGCGGCGCAGCTTGTTAGGCTCGGTTGCTATGGCGACGCGTCTTGCCGGAGGTCAATTCTTGTGTAAGAAGGTCAAATTTGATTCATATTTTTCTGGTAAATGTTTTATGGATTTTTGTTCATGTGCCTCTTTGTTACATTTAATGTTTTGTTTATAAATTATAAAATTATATAAAAAAAATAAATTATTTTTCTAAACTGATATTCTTATTCGTAAAGAACCATTTTCTGAATTATATCTTTTCTAATTCGTGGTCTTTTTAAATTCACCATAAACAAGTCGATATAATGGTGTCTCAAGACGATACAAAAACACTACTTGATCAACTCTCAGCCAATCGTGTGACACGTAGGCGATCATGTGACCGTCAAACTATGGTTTCAACACTCGAGTCATGTGCTCACTCGCCCTCGGCGCCGCCGCCATCTTAAGGGTCGTTCCAATTCTCAGCACAGCCGAAGTGAACTCCGAGGGATGGAGTGAACATCCACGTCTCCTTCGGAGCTCTATATTACCCATGATGCACTGCAGTGGTGCATTAAAACACATCCATGCAGTGCATGAACCACATTATTATTGTTTTTTAAAATGTCATTTATTATTGATTCTATTTTAAAGGTAATTTACTAAAAGCAGGAAACGTGGATCTTTACTATGAGACTTAGAATAATCGCTAGAATAAATAAACATTACTATAAAAAAAATCATAGAAAATGACGTCACTGATGACCATTGTTTCTGTAGTACTGGTTATGACCAGCAGTTGTCATCAAACTACACAATCTATCCACACGTTAGTTTGTCATTCTCTTAACCTTTATAAGTATTTTATTGCCTTAAAAAACACATTTAAAAAAGTAGTAATAATAAAATATAGTATTTATATTGAATTTTTTTTTATTCTGTGGTTTATTTTGCGTTTATATATATATACACGTTTTTATATTGGACTATAGCGCCGGTTCAGCACCGTGTGGACGATCCGTGATATTCTGGGCTTTAATTGAACGAGTGCAGGTGAGTTTCATTTATCTTTCAATCCCTCCGTGTGACGTCATAGCGAGGGCGGTGGAAAGGTGATCGAGGGCAGATCAGGCGCTTTACAAATAACTACTACTTACTTACTTACTGTACGTTTAAAAAAAAAAAAAGACTTTAATTTGAAAATATATAGAATTATTAGAAAAAATTAAATGAAACAAATGAAACATTTCACTACAGAAATAATGGAATTGAAAATTTCAATGAAAAGTTCCGTCCTTTGAAATGATGAATTCAAGTTTTCGGACTCCGCCCTCACAGGTGTACGCGGTGGAGGCGAGCGCCATGGCCAGCTACACCAAACAGCTGGTGCGTCAGAACCGGTGCGAAGACGTCGTCACGGTGATCCAGGGCCGCACCGAGGAAGTCCAGCTGCCCGAGCGCGTGGACGTGCTGGTGTCCGAGTGGATGGGGACCTGCCTGCTGGTCAGAAACCCTACCTTTGTACCCCGTGGACCTCACTTTGAATCTAGTTTCATCTCCTCAGTTCGAGTTCATGGTGGAGTCGGTGCTGCGGGCCAGGGACCGCTGGTTGAAGGCAGGGGGGACCATGTGGCCCTCGTCTGCCGCCCTCGCTCTGGTGCCGTGTCGGGCGGAGACGCACTTCCGGGAGAAAATGGAATTCTGGGAGAAACCCTACGGCCTGGACTTCACCCCTCTACAGTAAGCCTCACTCTTGGTTTGTAGACGCGCTTTTAACCTGGCTCTCCGCAGATCCCTCGCACACCAGGAGTTCTTCACCAAGCCCAAGTTCAGCCACCAGGTCCAGCCCGAGGACTGCCTGGCGGCGCCGAGCGACGTGATCAGCCTGGACATGCAGACGCTGCAGGTGGCGGAGCTGGAGGTGCGGCGAGGGTTTGGTTTCTTCCTCGGCGACCCCGGAGATTCTGCTGATGTCGTCGTTTGCTCGGCAGGAAATGGAGGGCGAGTTTCACTTCCTGGTGACGAGGCCCGGAGCGTGTCACGGCTTCGCCGCCTGGTTCAACGTTCGCTTCGAGAGTCTGAGGAGAGACGCGGCCGCGGTGGTGGTGCTGGACACCGGACCTCACGCTGAGTAAACACTCTTGAGTCTCAGGAACTGTAGATGAAGGCCATGGAAGTAGATCATCAACAAAACATTGATGAATGAATTCAACACCTTAAATATTGAAACTTTATTCATTATTTTTATTTTCATTTATTAATTTATTTGTATGTTGTTTTTTTCTAAGCATTGTTTTGTTATTTTTTTAATTGATTTTTCTTTTTTTTTTTAAATCTGTATTACATCATTTAATGTAAACTTAAATATTTAAAAAATGAATAAATCCTTTCCTTTTTTTTTTACACATAGTTTGAAATACTTAATCCAATAATTAAAAAAATTAATATTCTAAAAAGAAAATGGAGAAATATATATATATTTATATATATATATAATCGATTATTATTATTAGAACATTTTTAGAAAATATTGAATTTAATACAAAATAATTTAATGCTTAAAAATTAATTGAAATAAAAATCAATTTCAACATTTAGAATGGCGCTATATAAATAGAGATAATAATAATAATAATAACATTTAAGTTAAATTCAACCATACAATATGATGAATATACTTCCAGAGAATTAGAAAGTTCCGCAGAACCACCAATTTATTCCCATATTGTTTTTCCTTTATTGTCCTAAATTATCTCTGGAAATTGATACGATTAAAAACAAACAAAAAAGAGCTCAATCTGGAAGCAGATGGCGCTAGAGTTCTGAAGCTTGAACGACACATGGAAATTTACTTCTTTCATTTCATTTCATTTCTGATGTTAAACAGAAGCGATGATGGGGGAGAGTTTGTACTGTTACTTAGTTTTGTTGTTTAAATGACATTTAAATGTCAGGTTCATTGATAACTAACAGGTAAATTAGGTTTTTTATTTGGAAATAATTTCCTACACTATTGGAAGTGAACCAGTGTTGCGTAGGAAATTGATTTTTCTTATTCTTATTACAATTTTAAGCAGGATAAAAAAAACAACTTTAGTTTAATCAATGAAAATCTGGTTTTGCCTTCGTAAGTTTTGACTGCGCAACTGTGAAGTAACCGGTTTCGTTTCTCTTGTCTAAACATTAACATGTTCGTTCATGTAGTCCTTCTCGGAAAAAACGTTAACTTTCGTTTTCCCGGAAGTGAGGAAAAAGCAGCAGCTCATGCAGTGACAATCTCCTCTAAATCTTACAAAACTCCAGAACAACAGTTGTGTCTTCTCACCGGATTATAATCCTTTTATCCAGTCGTTTAATTCATCAAAAAGACGGTGAATGTGATCAGAAGGTGGGACTGTGAGTGAAAAAAGGGGTTCAGATCAGGAGAACTTGGTCGTCTCTGTTTTCAGGCCGACTCACTGGAAGCAGACTCTGTTCACGCTGGATCAGCCGATTCACCTGGACCAGGGAGACTCTCTCAGCGGGTCCGTCCGTCTCTGCAGGAACCAGGTCTGGCGGCGTCACATGACCGTCCACCTGGCCTGGACCATCCGAGGCAGCTCCGGGGACAAACAGCAGGTGGAGCTCTTTAAAGAATCTTCTCCCCAATGTCTCTCTTCAACCACAAGATTGTTTTTTTTTCCTCCCTCAACAGGTCGGCAAGAAAAGCTTCCCGATGTGGAGGTGACGGTCGTTCATCCCGACATTTGTTTTTACCAGCGGTCAGCAAAAGACTGGACGATTAAACTGGACTTCTGTGAAGCCTCTTTCAAAGAAGGACTGTCCATGTCACAGTCAGTTTACTCCCTCGTCAGATCTCATGATGTTTTAAGTCATTTTTAATAGATTTGTTCAGGACGCGGTTGAACACAGTTTTCAAACATCATGCACACATTTCAACTGGTAACTTTTCCCACTTCCTGTCGCCATCGACACGGATGAACACAGCAGTTTACGCCCTGAATTATTCATAAATAAACACACAAAATGGAGTCCCGTGTAGAACACAGCCACAGGTACGATTAAAAATACTTGTTAAAGTGACGTATTCGAACGTTCCGCTTTCTTATGAGAGTATATCACGGTCATCGTAATATTTAATGCTTTATTTTAACATTTTTAAATGTTGAAATTGTCTTTTAAAAGAAACTTTTTTTGCACCACAGACCAGTTTGATGTCTGCATTACTTTCACCGACCGGCCTAGAGATGGATCAAAAGTTTTTTTTAAAAAGGCACGACATGCATAAACCTTCTAGTGAATTAATTCTATTTTTCACTAAAACTTTCAGTCGCGTTGGTTTCTCTACAAAAAGATAGTTTGTGTTTCATTCTTTTTTTTACGGATAACTTTTTTGTAAACTTCACCAAAATAGTATCATTTTCTTCATCAGAAAACCCTTTTGTTTGTTTTAAAACATTTTGATCAAGTACCTCAGTACTCTGTTGGTATTGTCTGGTGACACTAATATACCATCATTTAAAATCAACCTTTTCATATAGAAAAGGTTGATTTTAATATTTTAAAAATATGCAACGCTTGAAAAAAAAACAAAGTTTCAACGTTTGAAATATTAAATTCAACCATTCAATATTCCGATGCCGCTGATATACGTCTGTATTAGGGCTGCACGATATATCGAAGAAATATCGATATCGCGATATTGGTACGTGCGATATGCATATCGAAACAATGTGCGAAAATATATAATTTTTTATTGTATAAATCAATCATTTCTTAAATACGCACTTCGACCAATCAGTGTCACGTTCTGTAAAGTTGTCAATTTGTACTTCTATGTCTCGTTGTCGTTTACGTCTCCGTCCGTCTGTGAACTGTGCGCCGCAGCTCGCTAGGCTCGGTTGCTATGGCGACGCGTCTTGCCAGAGGTCAATTCTTGTGGAGGCTAAAGGTCAAGATGCGTCTTGACAGTATAAACCGATGAAGTCACGCGAAAATGATCGTCATAAGTGATATTTTTCTCCGATCATGTCGGCACGTAAGCGCGGAAATACACGAAAAGGGAAATATTGCATCGTTTTCCTTATTTAACCCCCGCACCTCCTCTACAGTACTTGTGGCTACATTTTCAGAAGAAAGAAATATCACATTAATATCGATATCGCAATTCAAGACACCAATATCGCACTTATTTCCAATATCGTGCAGCCCGAGTCTGTATCAATGGTTCTCACCAGCACTAATGTAACCAGCCAAGTGTCTCGTCACAAGTCTCGTGCATCAAAGCGGTTGTCGTGGCGATGTCGGGGGTCTCTAGCTGTTGGAACACTCGGGGGAGGCGGTGTGGGGCGGCGGTGTGGCGGCGCGAGACTCAAAATCTTTGTCCCCGTCCTCCTTGTTTTTGTCCCTCTTTTGCATCAAGTGTTTCTCACAGTGGTTGACGAAGGACTCCAGCTTGACGAAGGTCTTGTTGCAGACCCTGCAGTGGTACGGCCTTTGACCCTTCTTGAGCCGGATGTGCAGCCGGATGTAGGAGGAGCGCACAAAGGTGCGGCAGCAGACGCCACACTTCAGGTCCTCGGCGAAGCCCTCCGTGGCCTGGGGGGCGTCGGGCGACCTCCTCTCCTGCGCCGAGGACTTCTCGGCCTTGTGGGCCAGCAGGATGGGCAGCGTGCGGAAACCCTCGCCGCACGTCTCGCACTTGTAAGGCCGCTCGCCCGTGTGCAGGCGCACGTGGGCCAGCAGGCCGGCCTTCTGCGTGAAGGACTTGTCGCAGTAGGTGCACTTGAAGGGCTTCTCGCCCGTGTGGAGCCGCCGGTGCGTCTTGAGGTGCGAGGCGCGTCCGAACGTCTTGCCGCAGTCCTGGCACTTGAAGGGCCGGTCGCCGCTGTGGATCACCTTGTGGGTCACCAGGTGCGAGGACTGGTGGAAGAACTTGCCGCAGGTGCTGCACCGGAACTTGCGGTCCTTGCTGTGCGTGGCCAGGTGCAGGGTGAGGTGGGCGGACGAGATGAAGGTCTTGCTGCACAGCGAGCAGGTGTGGGGGTCCAGCCGGACGCTCTCCTCCTCCTCCGCCTCCGGGCGACTCCCCGTCGGACAGGACGGACATTTGTCCGAGTCCTGCGGCGAGCTGGACTCGGAGCAGGTCCTCTGGTCTTCAGTGTTCTCCTGCATGCTCTCGGCTCACATCTGGAGGTGAGAAAACGACAATAACATTGAGTGCTTTCTAGGTACACAAAGATGGACAACACACACACACACACACACACACACACACACACACACACACAACCTTGAGAGAATAGATAGAATAAAAGAGGGGAAAACGATTTGACAGGTGTTTTAATTGATGTTGTAGAGACAGGTTTTAAGATGACTTTAAAAAGAATGTTTCACGCATCATACGTGCACAGGTAAGCCTCACGTGATCCAACCAAGGTCAACAAAAAACACGCCTGAAATCTCCATCACCTGCTCCAACATGGCGTCCTTATCATTTCATTCATTTCCCTCCTGAAACCTCACCTCGTGTGAAGAAACCACAAACGCAAACGATGAGGATCCGGACTGAAGAATCTGCTCCGAGGGTTGTGTGTGTGTTTTTTTTTTCTCCTTCTGTTGTTCTGGCTCCTCTGTGGAATCGAGGGGCACAAGAGATGACGTAGGTGTGCTGGCACCTCGTGGTCGGCGGCGGAACTGCACAACAATTCAATAAGGCGTCAACATTTCCTAACGGTTATAATAACATAATATTCGATGTCATTCTTAACACAAGCGGTGACTGTATTGGTTTGTTTCGTTGTTTGATTTAAATGGTATTTTAAGTCATTCAAAGGTCATGTTTATTAAATGTTAAAATACGGAAAATATTTTAAAATACAAATGAATGTAAAAGTTAAAAATAATGCCCAAACAAAAAGTTGGAGCTTCAAACAAATATAGAAGTATTTTTATTTTTTAATAGACATTTTCCCACATTATTGGCACGAAATAAACTGGCGTAAAGGCGGGAATATTAATTTGTTATTAACGTCTTAAACAAGCGGAACTCGTTTTTTTTTATTATTTAATATAAAAGCGTTTAAAGAACGATACGTTTCTATTCATCCGTGATGACGTCTCACTGTTTCGTTTCTGGCCAAGTCATCATTTTAACTTTCGTTTTCCTCAAAAGCACGATCAGGAAGAGTATTTAAGATCAGAACCAGAACCTGTGGCTCAGATCGACATGTAGCTTCCATGGCTGAGGTAAGTTCAAGTTTATTCAATGTATTTCACTTTTTCAGGCGTTCACGATTTAAAAAACTTGAATAAAACCTCAAGTACATCAATATGTTTAACATCAATTCACGATTTGCAACTAAATTATGATCATTTATAGTTTCCTCATAATGAAAATATTTAATTGATATGTTTCTTATGAGAGTATGTCAGTGTCATCATGATATTAAATGCTTTATGTTAACATTTCAAATGTTGAAACTTAAAGCAAAGGAAGGTAAACATTGACTTGTGAATTTGATGAGCTGTTTCCTTTCAGTAACGAATAAAGAATACATCGATAAAGAATTTTAAAAAAAAGGTAGTCCTGATTTAAGAGGACATTTTATAAATGAATTCAAGTCAAACCAGGCTTTAATGATATAGTTTACAAATATGAAGAGAGTTTTAAAGTATTGTTTATCTCTAGTTAGAAATCAATAATTGTGTTCCTCTGAAGATATATTTTTCTTACAGCTTTCAGTTGTGCAAACATGAGTCAGAAAACGAGAAGAAAGTCGCGGTGAGTTTCACGTTTGACTCATTGTTTGTTGTTTTATAAGCCATTGATCCTCATGTAACTAAAACCAGTATGGGCCGGAATATTGCCAGCTTTATACAGGAAATGAAATACGGAGTGGAAAAAAACTGGGGATGAAAATAAAAATGAGGGTAAAAAATGTTTGTAAACTTTCTGAATCTATTTAAAAGGAAGATAGAGAAACCTACGATAACACAAACCAAATTACAAGAAAATTGAATTGTACCTTTGACATGTTTTTTGGCTTTTGCCATCCATCTTCTCTGACAATATTCTATGATAAAAAAATGTTTGATTGTCATCATGCATGAATAGAAGTGTGCTTGTTATGCAGGAGGTCCTTCGGGCCGACAGCTCCGCCCTTCATCGACTACCTGAAGGAGGTTCTTCGTCGGTATCCAGACGGTGGACAGATTTTAAAAGTAAGTCCAGTTTTTTTAACTGATTTAGCAGAAAGTTTTAAAAATGTTTTCCTGATTTAGTTAATATTTCTCATGTTTGAGGAAATGTCAAACCAAAATGATGAATCAAAATCTGAAACCTGCAGTAAAAAATGATATTTAAATCTAAAATCTATTTCTAAATTTTAAATCCATATATAAATATTAAATCGATATCTCTAAGAGTCTAAATGCCGAATCTACTACATATTAATGTAAATATATATTTTAAATATATATATAAATAATAAAACAATATAGAAATGTAGATCTATATCTAAAAGTTTAATACTGTATATGTCTAAATATTAAATCTATATCTTAATATTAAATCGATATCTAATGAAAAACCATATCTTAATTATAAATCTGTATCTAAAAGTTTAATACTGTATATGTCTAAATATTATATCTATATGTAAATAATAAATACATTTCTTAATGTTAAATATATTTGTAAGTGTTGCATCTATATACATTTTAGTTCTATATGTAAATGTTAAATCGAAATCTAAATTTAGAAATATTATATCTATAAAACATTTTAATTAGTATTAGTCCAAGTATTAATCACTTTCTAAATATCGAAGTATGCAGATTTTATAGATAATACATTTATATATAGAGATTTTTATATATATAAATATATATATATACATCTATATCTAAATGTTAAATATCTGTGGTCCAGCAGTTTTCCATTTGTCAACTTGTGGTACATGAAAAAAGAAAGGACAGGATCTAAATAATAAATGTATATCTAAATATTTTTTGTATTTATTTTGTAAAGTGAAGATTAAGATCTTTCCTGATGATGTCATTCTGCGTCCACGGTAAAGGCGGGTGTTCTTTCTAAATCTAAAGACAGGATTTGATTTTACATTAAGATTATGATTAGGATGTTGATCATCCTCTGAGCTTTCGAATAAAAAGCCAGCAAGGAGAGAGGAACATCAGTGGTTTGGGACGAGCCGTGAGAAGCGCCTCCACTTCTTGCTGGTGGTAAAATCTGGATTCTGACTCCGTTTGTTACTTTAACGTCTCTGTTCTCATTCCGATCGTCCGGGAGAAAATCCCTGACAGAATTTTACAGTTATTGTGAGCTATGTATGTATATATATATATATATATATATATATATACACAATTGTGTCGTTCAATCCTTGCTGGTGTTTCTTCTTTGTTTTGATTGTCACTCTGATTTGTTATGTAGTTATAGACGATCTCTTCATATGCAGTGTCAACCATTTCTTTCTTCATTTCATCAACAGGAGCTTATTCAGAATGCAGACGATGCTGGAGCGACTCAAGTGGTTTTCTTACACGATGAGAGAAGCTACGACACCGAAGATCTGTGGACGGAATCTTTGGGGAAATACCAAGGTAGGCATAATGTTTGGATGATTAATACAAACCGTGTACGTATAACTTTAGAAACTCTTTTCACTTAAGAGATTATTTTATATTGTTATTGTTATTGTTGAAATGCTATTTTGATATTGTCGCATGAATATATGTGAATTTGTCCCATTTTAAAATGTAATTTTCACCAGATATTTAGATTGATAAATAAACTTTATAGTGGGATTATATGATCTCTGGGAATCCATTAAAGCAAACAAAAAAAAAACAAACTACAATATAAACTACAATATTTTCAAGTCAATTTGTCGTTGCAATATTGAAAAGTGTAATTACACATTATCACAGATCAACTGTGCTGCTCGTCCATGTATATGAGTAAACAATGCAAACACAGGGAGAACATACAGGTTGCCTCAAGCTGAAAGCGAACCCACAACCTTCTTTCTGTGAGGTGGACGCACTCATACAAATATCAGGTTTTATTATATTTTTTCATTACTGTATTAGTTTATTAATGTATTTCACACATTTCCTTTTAATGAGAACATGATTACTAGCTAGATTATTAAAAAAAATATATCCAATTATTTATATACACAATACTGTATCGATATTCGACTGTACTGTATAACCATAGTTCTTTTATTGTTTACACTTTAACACATTTTGTTTAAAATAAAAATAATTAAAATTCAAATTATTTTAATTTACAATAAACATGCAAATATTAACAGCATTTGTTACTTCCTTATTGCATTTAAACTTCCGGTCGCTAGATGGCAGCAGTCATTACATCTTCCACAGCTAAAGAAAGGAAGAAATTCCACGAGATCCATTGCTGTGTCTCAAATCGCATACTAGCGTACTCAACGTTAGTATTTTTAGTGCGTTAGTGCGTCTCAATTCTTAGTATGCGAAATTTATGCGCCATGCACACTAAATTGTCACTAAAACGCCCACAAAACTGAGTATGGTTCGATGGACACTAGCCACCCTAAACAGCCGCATCTTGATGACTTTTTAAATGGAAGTTACGTCATATATATATATATATATATATATATATATATTCATATACTTAAAGGTGTATTTTCAGCAGCAGTAGGAGGATGACACGTCTTCGCTGCTGATACCAGCTTAAATATCTCGCAAATATTTAGATTCTCATATTTTATCTTAATTTCTTTTTCCACACTTGCAAAATGTGCTGCCAGCAGGTGGCGATAGCATTCAAACACCTGGTTGCAACATCGTTAAATAGTAGTAGAAGAAGAAGCTGTCATGGGATTTCCGGTTAGTGTGTAGCAGCAGAGTTTGATTTGAGACATACTATCTGTGGAGAATTTGCGTACTAGTTAGTACGTACACTAAACTGATGCATACTAACTTCTAGTATACTAAGAGTAGTATGCGATTTGAGACACAGCACTGGTGATGACTGAGGACGAGAGTGACTCGAGCAGCTTTGAAAGCTGATGTTTGGACATATTTTGGTTTAAAAACTTTAAAAAAAAACTATAACACCAGAGTCAAGTATTCGACAATACTATACACAAATTTATTCTTGTTCTTAAAGTATCAAAATATATCATAATATATTGAATTGTCGACCCTGTATCGTGATACGTACCGTAACACGTCTCAACAGATTCTTGATTTTACACACCTTTTAACGATTACTGCAGTTGTTTTGCCACAGGGCAGCGGTAAGTATATTATATAATACAAATTGACCAGTGGTATTTTCAATAAATATTTTGACTAAACACTATCAATCTTTTTCTCACACATAGTCCTGAGTGGACGTCTTACTGCTCACTGCAGATTGTGAACATTATCTTAGCAAAATGATCAAAAACAACAGTTTTTTTTCCGCGTCCGATTGTTTGAATCTGACAAAAGTCCTGACTACAGATGTGGCCGTCTTCCTCATCAATGCATGCTTTGGTTTTTATTTTTACTCTACTGCATTTCTGTCCCCACTCTTAAGCATGCCACTGCAGTTGTATGCCGTATGTAGCGGTGAATAAAAAAATAATTTCATAATGGAAATGAATACTGGCTTTCGGTATTGACCAGTTTACCGCACAGACCCATTAATGAATTAATGAATTAATGACCAACCTTTTACATTTGCTCAGGCCCAGCGTTGTACGCCTACAACGATGCAGTGTTCACCGATGAGGACTGGGCAGGAATTCAGACAGCTGGGCGAAGCGTGAAGCGTGATGACCCGAACAAAGTTGGGAGGTTTGGGATCGGCTTCAACTCTGTCTATCACATAACAGGTGACTACGAAGCTCTATCAGATCAGTTGGTTGAACGATAAAAGTACTGACTTGGTTTTACCCTTAATTATGAACAGATTTGCCAAGTGTCTTCAGCTCAGGGCACCTTGGTTTCATGGACCCTCAGGAGAAAATATTTGGAGAGCGGGAAGTTGGCTGTCAGTGGTCTTTGAGCGACAGTGAGGACCAAGATACTCTCATGAATTGTCAAGACCAATTCAAACCTTTTCGAGATATTGTTTCTGTTGTCAGTGAGAAACGGTGGTCAGAAGTGGTTTGCGAGGATCAACACTTTGATGGGACCATTTTCAGATTCCCTTTACGCAATGAAGTATCAGAGATTTCAGATAATATTTACGACTCTCAGAAGGTTACCGAACTCTATGAAAGCTTCATTGCCGATGCAGACTTGAGTCTCATTTTCTTGAAAAATGTGACGAGCGTGACCTTGATCCGTATCGACCTGGAAGGTCGTGTTCACAAAAGGCTCATGGTTCAGTCTTCACGATCCAATGGAGAGCCCGTCTTGGAAAGTGGCGACGATCCATTCGTCAAGGGTTCCACAGGATTCAAAAACATTACCATAAATAATGGTGAACACCAAGAAATGAAGTGGCTTGTGACCAGTTGCACCATGAAAGAGGGTGTCGAGGAAACACTCGACTCACTTGGGAAAAAGTTGAGCTTCTTTCCTCAGGTTGACTTGGCCTTTCCTTGTGGCGAGAGGAGTAGTGGGGGTCGACTGAGCTGCTTTCTACCCCTTCCAAACAATGAGAGCAACAAGACAGGCTTTCCCGTCTATGTCAACGCCTGCTTCGGCCTCACAGACAATAGGAGATACATCAAGTGGCAAGAGGAGGACCAGAAAAACGACGAGCATGCTGTGTGGAACGAGTTGCTGATGAACGAGGTCCTACCCCACGGTTACGTCCTCATGATCCAACATGCTATCAAACTCGCACAAATCAGCAGTTTCCCTGTGTCTGCTGTGTATGACATTTGGCCGGATGTCAACGAGATGCAGCACAAGGAGAAATGGTGTCCCATCGCTCAAAACGTTCTTGATCAGTTGTTCAGTAAGAATGTTCCTCTCCTCTCGCTGGCCAAAGACCAAAATCAGTTTGTCACTCCAGCAGAAGCTCTGTTTTTGAGCAATGAACCAATGAGCCCAGAAGTGCTTCTTGTCATCAAAAATACTCTGGTTTCTCATGGAGAAAATCTTGTCATGTTGCCAAATAATACTCAACGAACTCTGATGGATGTTTACCCAGAATCCCCGCAACTAAAACATGTCACTCCAGCTTTTCTCAGGAGTCTTCTTCACACATTTAGTGTTGATGAGCTCAAAAGGGAGGACAAGCTCCTTCTTCTAGAGTACATTTTGAGTGATGGAGAATATGAAGACCTCTTGGATCTCAAACTCCTGCCCCTCAGTGATGGTTCCTTCATATGCTTCTCAACCAAAGAGGAAGATACTGCTTTGGTCGACAGTGAAGAATTCCCAAGGTAAGGCACCTTTGCTGTTGTATTTTGGTCTTATGCTACATAACAGAACTGATAAGAACTGAAGGCATTGGAAAAAGCCATTTCATTCAACATCTCAACAATACAAAGGAGCTATTTAATTAAATTAAATTCCCCACATGTTGTCTTGCAATCAAAGTAAGCGCAAATGTTGCTATTGACAAGCTGCCCTTTGAGTTCTATAAACTAATACCGTGATCCCCCCTAACTAAGAGTTTTAGGGCAGATGTAGCTATGCAATGGATTAGGGTGTCAGATGTCTGTTTTACAACCATAGGCTCACTACAGCCATGCTATCCCGAAGTTCGACCCCATCAATGGTATTAAAGGAAGAAAACACTTGTTGTATGGACATTACCCTCATGCTCGGCGGCAGCAAGCTACAACTTGATCACTTGATGTCTTTAATGGAAAAATATATGTGCTCTAGAGACACATTTTATTTTGTTATATATACATTAGTGTATATCATTGCATTATTCTTTGAATTTCACAAAAAAAAACATTTCCCCAGAGCCCTCCTTCCATGCTGCAAACATCGCTTCATCCCTGAAGATGTCAGCTCATCGTCCAGGAACCATCTCACCCAGCTGGCCCGAACCGGTAAGACAGTGGGTTTATTTATTGGAAACTTCAACATTTTTTGGTCACTCAAGAAAAAGAGAAGATTTGGACTTGAATAAATAAGCTATAGATCACTGAGCATAGTAACAATGACATCATGTGGCAGGACAAAAGGAAGGACCATGTCTAATAGAAAATATCATTTTTTTAAAGGTAATAAACAATATGCACAAATAATCAAAAATGTTTTCGTAGGAATGTTCAAGCTGGTTGACCTAAATACAGAGAAGGTGTTGGAATTGACAAGAAGACACATGCCAGAGGAATGGAAGACGCCGGCACAGAAGATCGTCACATGGGACGTTCGAAACAACATGCATCCGCCATTGGCTTGGCTTCAGCTATTCTGGAGATTTCTCAACACTAACGTCAAAGAGTTAAGATGTTTGATTGATCTTCCTTTGATACCACTCAGTCCATTGTCTGACAGTCAGCCGGTTTCACTGGCTAAATTAAGTCAGAATACCACACTCATCTTCCAGAGTGACAAACGGAGTACCCTGCCAAAACAGATTGTTGAGCTGGTCAAACAGGTTGGAGGGACAGTTGTGCCGGTAACTGGGTGGCTCCAGCATGAAGACCTACATTCTTTCATTCTCTATCCCTCAGCAAGGAGTGTCCTGAAAGTGTTGTCTCATTTAGATCTGTCTCATGTCATGAGATCATTTAAGACTGTCTCTCCAGTTGCACGCCAGGAACTCAAAAAGCATTTGTCTGGCCTGGACTCTTTCTCGGACAGGGAGAAGGAAGTATGCCTCAAGTTGCCTCTGTTACAAAATGTTAAAGGTTCATATGTTGAAGCTCAGTCCAAAAAGGCAGTGCTGTTAGAGTCTGGTCTTTCACTGCCTATACAACTTCCCTTTCCAGACTCTGTTGTGCTGTGTGTGACAGATGATGATCGAAGGCTTTTACAATTGCTGAAAATTGAAATGTTGAACCAAGCTGAGGCAGCTGAACTGCTCATCCACCAAATAGAGGAGAGCTCCTGCAACAGAGACCAGGTTAAACAGATCATGAGTTGGATTCTACAGCATGGAAACCTACTGTTTGCCCAAAGCCAGAAGCTTAAAAAGAAATGTAAGGCGTTAGAATTCATCGAGGTGAATGGCGTAATGAAAAATATGTCAAGCTTTTTTGATCCCAGAGTTCAAACATTTCAGGAATTGTTCGGAGCCGAATTCTTTCCACCTGAAACATACAGGGAGACCCAACAAATGCTTGACAGTCTAGTAAATCTTGGGCTGATAGTCAACGAAGGAGATGTGACACCAGAGCACTTGCTACATGTTGCCAGACGAATCGTCAGATTGATAGAAATGTCTCCAGGTGAGGCCTTCAATAAATCTGTTGTGCTCTTAAATCTGTTGGAAGCCCACAACTCACTGTCAAAGTTTTCTCAGGAACAGCTCAATACCTTAAAGGGCCTTAAATGGGTCGGTCAAAGAATCGAAAAAAGCCACACATTCTTCTGTCCAAACGACGCAAGACATCCTATGTATAAGGACATCGTGGGACATGTCATGCCTCTCATGGGAAACCTAAGCAACAAGCTCAGCCTTGCACTTGGCCTCAAATGCTTGCCTCCTCCAGAGAAGGTGATTGAGAACTTGATGTATTTGACTTCAAAAGCAGAGACCATAGTTGACTTGGATACAAATGTTGATTTTCACAGACAACTGCTTAGCATCTATAAGCACATGCAAGACCACACTTTGAAATTTGTATCCATTTTGAGCAAAGAAGCACGCTGGCTGTGGAACCAAAACCAGTTTGTCTCACCAAAAGAGTTGGTTCTGGATTATCCGCCAGGTCTAGATATCAGTTCCAGAATTGGGAAACTGCCGAAAGAGTTTCGACCCTACAAGAACTTGCTCATGAATTTTGGTCTCAGGGAGAGCTTGTCGGATGATGAAATCGTTGGCATACTAATTTCATTAACAGAACCCACTGAGGATGGGGTGAGACAATTTGCAAGTGCTTCGGAAGTAAAAGTTGCCATTGAAATCCTGAACTGGCTATGGAGAGAGAAGAAGACAGTTGAAAATGATATACCAGTTCCAGTAATAGCAGAAGAGGGAAAATATGTCTTTAAGCCTCTGTCTATGGCAGTCTTTTGTGATGTAAGCAATAATGGTTTGGAGGACCTGACCTTGAACAACGAAAATATTTATGTCATTCATGAGGAAATATTCAAAGCAACAGCTGATTGGCTTGGCATCAGACTACTCAGTACCCACATCCTAAATCCAGAGTTAGTGGGGATCGAGCAGTGTGGACAATCAGAACCAATAACGATGAGAATAAAAAACATTCTGAAAGAATATGATGAGGAGAAAGACCTCTTCAAAGAGCTCATCCAAAATGCGGAGGATGCCGGAGCCAAATGTTGTAAATTTTTGGTGGATTACAGAGTCCACCAAGATAATTCCAAAGGTCTCATTGACCCAGGTATGGCTCAGAGTCAAGGGCCATGTCTATGGGCCTTTAATAATGAACAGTTCACAACTGAAGATTGGAACAACATTGTCCGAGTGGGATCAGCCTCCAAGGAAAATAAATTGGAGAAGATTGGGAAGTTTGGTCTTGGCTTTAACACTGTGTATCATGTGACAGATCTTCCCTCTATCCTTAGTGGAAAGCATCTTCTCATTCTGGATCCAAATGTGACCCACCTCCAAAAGCACATTAAAAACCAAACAAACCCTGGAATTAAACTGGACCTCTCTCAACAGACACTACTGAAATGTTTTCCTGATCAGTTTTCCCCGTATGAAAACATATTTGATTGCAGTCTTGCCCAAAGAAGTCCCCCAACACCCTATCATGGCACGCTTATCAAGCTACCTTTCCGCACTGAAGCCGAAGCCAATGAATCAGAGATAAGTCAGAAAGTGTTTGACAAACACAGAATCGACTCTTTTCAGGACAACTTAAAATCAAATTCGCAAACACATCTACTGTTTCTGAAAAACATAAACTCTTTAACTTTGCAAAATCTTTCCAAGGACGCCTCCACTCCGCCAAAAGCAGGAGAATTTGAAGATCTGCTCTTCCTGTCCAAAACTATAGAGAACACCCTGCCAGTTCCTGATGGCCTGTTAGAAAAGCAAAAAAATGCTGTTCAACAACTACAACAGCTTGACAGGGAGTGTCAGAATGTCATTAAATGTAACATTGCTGAAATTGTCAAAATAACCAGCAAGCAACTTGGTGAATCTGCTGAAGATCAGTTCTGGCTCCAGTACAATTGTTTTGGAACTGATGAGTCATTAAAAATTGCCATTGGACAGAACACAGAGGCAAAGTGCTCTTTGCCTATTGGTGGAATTGCTCTGCCACTAAAAAGAGACCAAATAAATGAGGAATTCCAACCAACTCTCACGGAAAATTCTGGAGAAGCATTTTGCTTTCTTCCGCTTTCCATTCATACAGGTCTCCCAGTTAATGTGAATGGAACATTTGCAGTGACAAGTAACCGCAAAGGTCTTTGGGTAACTGGGATAAAACATGAGTGGAATGTTGCTCTGCTTCAGGACCCGTTAGTGACTGCATATGTAACCACTCTTTTGATTCTCAAGTCAATGTCTGAAAACCAGCACTTGGTTAATTACTGTTACCACAGTTACTGGCCTGATCGACGGGAAGTCATTGATACTTTCAAACCACTAGTGGATAAGTTTTACTCCACCATTTCACAAAACTCATTTGCTCCCAAACTCCTTAGTGATGGCAAACATTGGTGCTCGATGAAGGACGCCGTTTTCCTACATGAGAGCATCCAAGAAGATCAAAGCTTTAATGATCTTGCCATGCAGGTTTGTGATCAATACACAAACAATGTAGTTCCTCTACCACCATGGTTGAGAAATAGCTTCAGAGAGGCTGGTCTGAAAGATGTTCTGGAGAAGAAAACATGGAACTGGGATAAGTTTTTTCAAAGTGTAGTGTTTGAAAACCTTGCTACCATGGATACAAAGATCAGAGATTCTCTTGTGCTCCATGCCATTGACCTCGGCATCAAAGAACTTGATGATCTATTGGTTCTTTATCAATGTATCCCAACCACTGATGGACAGTTGCAGTTTATCAAAAACCTTGTAAATCCATTTGGAAAAGTGGCTTGTCTTTTTGAGGAAAGTGAAGGCAAATTGCTTGGAGGTGAGGAAAAGGGCTTTCGGTCCCCAGAGAGGATTAAGCGCTTGATAGAGCTGGGAATGGTCAATGACAATCTTCCATTAAAGCAAATCACAGAAAGAGCCTGTTTGGTCAAGAACACCTGGATCTCTGACAAAAAGAAAGCCTACGCTCACTTACAGTGCCTTTTTGAGCTCATGAGAGGTCAAATCAAAAACGAAAATCAGGCAGAATGGCAAGCGTTGAGAAACACTGAATTCCTTCCAGCCTTCCAACCCGGTGACATAAAAATGGAGAAATGTTTGTCATTTAAGAAACCAACTGATGTTTTCAATGACAAATGCTCTTTGCTGGTTAACATGACACATCATGTGCTTGATCTAAAAGGCCTGAAAATACACAACTGTGATCCCATCCTTCAAATATTGAAAGTTTGTGACAGTCCAACCGAAGAGATGGTGCTTAATCAACTGGAAGTACTACAGAAGCAATCAAAATTAATCGACAAAACCAGCTGTTACAGAATCGCCGGGGAATGTTACAGGTATCTGGACCAATGGCTCTGTGATTCCAAAAATCCCAACATTATTTCAGAGAGGGCAAAGTCTTTCCCATTCATTTTTGTTGGCAAATTGTTTGTCAATGTGAGCTGTGTTGCAGAAGCAGAGCAATTTGAGTTGAAACCGTACTTACACGTCCTCCCACCCTCTTTTGCAAATTTCAATAATCTTTGGAGATGTGTAGGTGTTCAGAAGACTTTCACGAACCATCAGCTACTAATGGTACTACAGGAATTGAAGAAAAAAAATAAAAATGGTCCAATGCAAAAAGCTGATCTCAAAATGTGCCTTAAAATTCTGAGAGGAATGCATGATGCTGCTGAGGAAATGCCCGCCAATGTCTTAATACCAAACTCTGATGCCATTTTACAACCGGCGTCAAACCTTTTTTTTAATGACAGCCCCTGGATGCCAATGGACCCAAATTTGAAACTTTGTCATGAGGACATCCCACGTAATATGGCTCTCAGTTTTGGAATACCAACCACAAGACATCAAACTCTGCAAAATCATCTCAACCAAAAAATGTCCCCTTATGCCTTCCACTTTGAACAGCACGAGGAACTAACACAGCGAATTGGAAACATCCTTTCAGCCTATCCCTCGAAGAAGGACATTCTCAAGGAACTGATACAAAACGCAGATGATGCAGAGGCATCCGAAATCCACTTTGTTTGGGACAGAAGAGAACATGGCAGGGTTAAGACTTTTGGAGAAAAATGGAAAAGTCTTCAGGGGCCGGCACTGTGTGTGTACAACAACAAAGTTTTTTCAGATGCTGACTTGAAAGGAATTCAGCAATTGGGACAAGGTGGGAAGCGCAACATCCCAGGAAAGATAGGAAAATATGGAGTTGGGTTCAATTCTGTGTACCATCTTACTGACTGCCCCTCAATCTTAACCGGAGACAGTTTACTGTGCATCTTTGATCCAAATCGAAGCTACATTGAGGACCAATCAGAACGCCCACCTATGGGAGTAGGCTACACGTTGGATGACACTGTGAAGGAAATGTACCAAGATATCTACAGATCTTTCCTTCCAGACGAATTTTGTCTGACAGATGGTACCATGTTCAGACTACCTCTACGGAACAGTGAAATGGCTAACAGTTCTAAAATATCAGGAAGAGCATTCAGTGAAGATGACATGAGAGAGCTGTGCTCAGTCTTCTCTGAGAATCCAGAGGGATTGATTATGTTTCTGAAAAACATCAAAAGAATACAAATGCATGAAATCACAAATGATTCTGGAGAGCTTCATTGTTTATATTCAGTTGAGAAGTATATACCAGAGACAAGTGACAAAAAAGAAAAGGAACATTTTGACAAACTTCTTGAACATTCTCAGCAATTTCCCCAATCAGTAGCACCATCCAAAGTAATCTATGAAAGTGTTATTTCCACGTCCGACGAAAGGGAAAGCAAATGGATCATCGCAGAACAGTTTGGCAGTGACATCCAAGTAACTCCAGCGGATAAACTTCCTCAGGTAGCAATATCCATGCCAGTGATATTAAAACACAAAAATGAAACCTTAAACGTGCGCGACTTTAAGGGAGAAGCTTTTTGTTCCCTACCTTTGCCGGGCAAAACATGCCTGCCTGCACACATTAATGGCAATTTTGAGGTAGATTTCTCCAGGAGATGCCTCTGGAAAGAGGATGGCCAGAATGTGAAGTCAGACTGGAATGAAACTTTAAAAGAGAAAATCATTGCCCCACTCTATGCCGAACTTCTTGATCACATCAGACGGCACTTGCCAAATACAAAAGTTCGCCTTTCAGGTATTGAGTCTTCTTTAAGAAGCTCATATCTATGCTTCTGGCCAATTATTTGTGACGACGTTTCGCCAGAGTGGCATGAAATGATACACAGTGTGTACAGATTTATCGAACAAAGAGGCCTCCCTTTGATTCCTGTGATGAAAAGGTCAACACGCACCATTGCTGGCATTACATTTCAAGAGTACTCCTTTGAATGGTGTGATATACAAGGGACAGAAACAACTGAGAGGCCATACATGACAAAGAACAACAGTGATGAAATCAATGCCATTTTGGAAGACCTTGGAATGAAATTGGTTCCTGATTCCAGGGAAATGAACAAGATAAGGGAAGGTTTTGAAAAGGCTGGGATAAAGGTGAAACTTGTCAAACCGTCATCTGTGCGGGCTTACTTAAAATTGAAGCCGCTGAATGATCCTCAGAAAACAAGTGCAAACTTGCCACTGCCTCTAGAAAAGACAATGATCAAAACTTGTGAAAGATGGGGGAAGCTTGTAAGCTTCTGCTTGCAAGATTTAAGAATAAAAAAAAACCCACACAATTCGCTGACTGGGCTTCCACTTCTGCTCACAAGTGATGATGTTGTCAGAGTGTTCAGTACCGACTCCCCAAAGCTGCAGTCGAGGTACATCAGTTTGTTCTGTGGTTATGAGCAACACTTTATCAGCAGTCACCTTGAGTTCAATGATTTGCTGACCCTAAAGAAGTTCCATCTTGTCTCAGACGTGACAGTTCCTTTTGTTAAAGAATGGTTGAAAGAAATAATCCAGAGTCTTCTGAGTCGCTGTGTGGTCAATCCACAGAATGGTCTTCACACCCTAAACAAAACAACAGCGTCTTGGTTGCAGATTCTTTGGAAGTTTTTCGCAGATTGCATGTCTGTGAAGGCAAAGGATGGAAAAGCAAGCCTAACATTAAAAGATGTGCAACAGCTCTTCAGTGATTTCTGCATTCTACCTGTCGTTTGTCCAAGGTTGGAAAAGGAGCTTTTTCTTGTGAAGATGAAGGACATGTCAGGAGTGGTTTGGCCTGGGTCGAAAGACAACATTTACGAAATTCTTCTCAAACTGGGTTCGGTTCAGCATTGCAGTGTGTTTTTCAAAGATGTAGAGAGGGATTTAATTTGTCAGCTAAGTACTGAACTCTTAGATACCAGGGATTGTTATTCTGTGCTGGACCACATCTACAACCTTGAGCGGTCAGAGTTCTCGCAGCTGTTTTCATCTGACATGGAAACACTTCAAATCTTCCTGCAATCAGGTGTTTCTAACAAGAAAGACAACCAAGACTATCTGACGAAGCTTAGATGTTTACCATTGTTTGAGACCATACACGGTGAGCGTGTCAGCATTAATCCTCCTCAGATTGTGTTTGTCCTCGACATTAACAAAGACACAATATCTCGATATCCAGGTTTGTTTAAACTGCTAGAGAGCAACACGGTTTTTCTCAAAAACAACCCTCAGAATCACAGCATGGCACCAGCAATGGGTATCGAAGTCCTCAATCAGATGAAGTATTTCATGAAGTTCATCTTGCCACGTGCAGAACGACTAGACCAACGGCAGATGGTACAGTGCCTCAAACTCATTCTCACACTCCAGCAAGAACCGGAATACAGTAAACACAAAGACGCCATCATCTCCAAAATGAAATCTCTAAAGGTGATATGCAGTTCTCAGGGCCAAATGGAGTCGGCAGCATACTACTTTGATGAAGATGTGGTCTTATTCAAGGTTATGTTGCCGCCGGAAAGAATTGTGCCTCAAACAGTTTGGGAAGAATTGTGTGGAGAAAACATGTATACGAAAAGTTCTATGAAAAAATTACTCAAAGAACTTGGCATGAAGCATCGTGTGTCAAAAGATGACATCATAGATTTTGCCAGAGAAATAGAACTGGAGTCCAAACGACAGTTCCAAGAAGAGTTAAGGAAGAAATCCTGCTTGGTTTTCCAAACTGCCTTGTCAATGACAGAAAAACAGGACACTGAAGAAACTACCGTCCTGGTTAGCATAGCAGATACAGAATTCATTTTCCCAGTGAAAATTAAGGCTGAACTTTGCGACTTCCACCCACCATTCAGATCGCCAGACATGCCTGTCAAGATCAACGGCTCCTTGATAGGAGATCACACTGATCACCAGCAGCTTATTTGGTCCTCAATGCCCATCATCAACGTTCCTCAGTTTGGCTCAAAGGTTGGGCAGATATTGACAGAAGCTGGTGCTTTCAAGCTACCACCACCACAGTGCATAATCAAAAACTTGATCAACGTCTGTCAGTCACCTTGTGGATCTGAACATCTCCTTAAGACCCGTGCCAAATTGTTCCGAAGCTCATATGATTACTTGCAGTCAATGAAATTTGAAGAAAGATTGTTGGATGGTCTTCCGATGGTTTTGGTTGAAAGGGATACAAAGCTGGTGAAGGCTGACGAAACTTCTCTCATGCTCGAGGATGACCTTGACTTCAGACCATATCTTTACAAAATTCAGCCCAAGGACGTCAGGTATACGGACTTCTTCAGGCAAATTGGGGTGCGGGAAAATCCGGTTGTGGAGCAGTATTGCAATGTTCTGGCCGCAGTCCATGCAGATTCCAAAGACAAAGAAAAAATCAATCCAAACCAAAATAAAACTGTCAAACGCACTATTCAGCAATTGTTCAATTTGATTGGAAAGACCAAAGAACAAAGCAAATCGCTCTTTAAAGATGTGAAGGAAATGTTTCTCCTTTCAGTGGATGGGAGTTTGTACCCATCAAACTCCCTCTACTACAATGACACAACATTTGACAAGCAACGTTTGGAAGAGGCATTGCAAAACAAATTCCAACTGATTGAGAAGTTCAGAAAATGTCATTTGGGCTACGATACTTACGAGCATCAGCGACTGCTGCACTTACTTCCTGAGCAATTTCAACCCAAAATGTTGTCTCAGTTTACTGAGGAGAAGCTGGCGCAGGGCAACCAGGAGAGATGTCAGTTTGGAACAAACTGTGAATTTAGTGGATGGTTTGACAGGCATTTAACGTCGGAGGCGTTCCACTATGGCCTGATATGTCTCATTAGACAGCATTCAAACGGTAAAGTGACACATGATGAGGCTGCAAACTTGTGTGGTCGGATCTTTGGAAGTATCCAGATTGTTTGCTGCAACAGCCTGCGCACAGAGCTGTGGATGCAAGGAGAAGCTTTGTCCAACACTACAGCGAAGACTATTGCTTTTTTAAAACGAGAGCCAATTGGGTGCATTTTCTACCTTGAGCACAAGGACAACATGAGCGAGAGGGTTAAGATGATTGTGACCTCGACCCTTACAGAAGAGGTCCTATCACTATTTCATGGCCAAATAGCACCAAAACACAAGACAGTTATTGAGCTTTTGGTGTGTGATAATCTAGAGGAGGTCAAAGAGACTCTGGTGAGGCATAAGATCCACATCAGCGGAGAAGGTGGATGTGATACGTCCAGTTCAACTGCACCTGGGGAGGAAATTCCTGAAGAATGGCACGATAGTCTGGATATGAACGTCCTGAACAACTATGAAGAAGGAGAATATGTTGGCTACTACACAAACAACAAGTATGTGTATGCAGTTATCTTAGAGGAAGTACCCGGCTCTACGGGGCTGTACTCCCGGAGGTTCATCATCCTTCACGGCAAGGACGAGCCAATAGAAGTCAGCTGTGTTGACATATACCAAATAAAATGTGGACAGGAAACGACATCTGGATCCACAGAGATGCAGCTGTTTGCTGGAGAGGTGCCACCTGCCTCCAGTCAGCCCTCGTCCAAACCGACAAGATCTTCACCTACAAGTCTGCAGGAAGCAAAAGAAGAAATTGACAGATGTCTGGCTGAGATCTGGACTCTTCCTGAAGACCTAAGAGACAAAGCTATCAAACGACTGTATCTTCGATGGCACCCAGACAAGAACCCTGATTATGAACAGCTCGCGACTGAGGCGTTCAAATATCTGCAAAAAGAAATTGAGGAAATGATCAAAGGCAAAGGCAAAGGCAAAGGCAAAAGCAGTGGCCGGACTTCTGGTTTTTCTTCCTCTTCAGGCTTTAACTTTAACTTTAACTTCAGAACATGGGATGATGAAGCTCGTAGCCACAGAAACCATCGAGAGAACTTCACCAGAGGCAACCGAGGCAACAGAGGCCAACGCTCCTACAATTTCTGGAGCTACCATAACAATGTTCCGAGACCAGACAGATCGGAAGCTCGGCGCTGGTTCCGACAGGCACGGTGCGACTTAAATGCAGCAAAGGGTGACTCACTGGAGTGGTGTCTTTTCAAAATCCATCAGGCCGTGGAAAAGGCACTCATCGCCGCAGAGTACAAAAGAAACGGGAAACGTCCTGAAGAAACTTCCATTTATGACCTTGCCGAGAAAGTGAAGTCCTACAACGTCAAACTCGCCGACATGCCAACACTTGTGCGAGAGCTGAAGGAGCTCGAGGTGGACGCCAAGAGGACTCAGTACCCTAACTACCATCCTAGCCCTCACATCCCCAATGAAATGTATACAAGTGAAAACGCCACCCGAGCACTGGAGAAGGCGTCAGCTCTGCTCGATGCAGTCAATGAATATGTAAATTAGAGAAGGCATACCCGAGCAGTCGCTCAAGTCGAGTTTAAGTGGGTATTTGCTGCGAGTTTTTCTAAAAGTCGTCAGGTTTTTATGTGTGGAGAAATGTATTTTCATTGTTTATCTTTAAGGTTTATTTTTATTTCCATCTAATTTAGATTTTCATTCCGTCTGATCCTGTACTTCTGAATTCCTGAAATGAAATGTTCTGTATTACTTGTGATGCTTGTGGAAAGTAATAAAATTCACACCAAAATCCAGTTGAAAGCATTTTTATTCATTAAGAAAATAAAACACCAAACACAAATCAGACAAATGTATATTTCCGTGGTCGAACCAAGGATCCTCTGGAGGCGTTGCGAGGGGCACTACTAGCACCCCTGCTAATAATTTACAAAAAAAACTGTACATACTTACAGAACGCTGGAGGCTTCTGAGGATAGACGCTTTAGGAAGTGTTTGAAACTGTACATGCGACAACATGAGCTCTTCATACAAAAATACACATTCCACTTTTGATGGAGACGTCGACGTCGGATGGAAAAACTTCAGCGGATTCCCTTGCTAATCCAGCAGCCGAGGAAACTTCCCAAAATGAAGATCAACAAGAGGTGGAGTCGCAGTTTTGAAAAAAGAAAAATTAAGGCTTAATTCACACAGTTTGGCATGTTTAGCATTTCAGCGACATCCCCCCTTCCATCGTATTGCGTTTTTAAATCGGATAAAAATAAGCATCTCACACATTTGTTAGGTAAAAAAACAGATCACGAGCGCTGCAGTCGAGAACAAAAACAACATATTTCAACAAATACTTTTGTTTTTTAGGGAGCATTTAGAGGAGAGAACGAATCTGGAAACTTGTGGTTTCATCTGTCGTGTTGTTTACACGCCGACAGAACCAGAAGGTCCTTCTGGACTCTTTGAATCATGAAGAGGAGCAACGTCACAATCAACCTTCTGAGAATTTAAAAAAATGAACCGTTAACGTTTCTATGCAGTGTGAAAAAAGCTCAATTGAATAATCGTAAAAAATATTTGACACGGTAAATGAAACTGCTCAAGTTTATTCAAGTATTATCTTAGTTTTTAAGTTGCTTTTAAAATATAAACGTGTTGTTCTGGTTCCATTGAGGTGCCACACGACGACAAGAAAATGATTTTTTAAATCCGTGAAAAGGTGCAAAGTCTTAATTATGTTCAATTATATTATTTATTTATTCATCTGTTATAAGGAACTTAATTTGAAGGATGTTCTTGTTAGATATCTGTTTAATAAATATAGATTCGTTAGGGAACACAAAAATATTAAATACACATTTGTTATAATCGATGTTCGTGTGGGATTTGAAACGTTTACATTTCTTTTTGCTCAAACTCATCCTTAGTCTGGTCTGTGGTTCGCATCTCAAGTCAAAACACTAGTTTTAATTCAACCAGATCTGGGAAGCGTTTCCCATCAGCACGAGCATCGTCCAGACCCTGCGGGGCCGCGGCCCCCTACATGTTGTAGGCCACGTAAATGGGGTCCAGTTGGTCGGCCAGGAAGCCGTCCCTAAGGTGCATGCGCTGCTTCTCCCCTCGAGAGTTGATGGGGATGACGCCGGGGTCCACGACCACGACCACCCCGACGATGAGGTAGTGCTCCTCCAGGACCACGTTGGTGACGAGGGCCACCAGGTCCAAGGCCTCCTGCTCCGACCCCTCCAGCTCCACCACCACCACCAGTAGGTTGGTCCACGTGAACACGGCGCTGTGGACGCCACATAAGTCCCATGAAAACCAACAAAACAGAAGACGTGGTTCGAACAGATCTGGACCAACCATTCGGCGATACTCTTGTGAGCACGGATCACGGACGTCTCGATGTCGATGGGGTGGTACCTCATGCCCCTCAGCTCCAGGGTCTCGTCCAGAGATCCCACCACATAGAGGGCGTCGTGACGCTCTGAGAAGACGCAGGGATGGTCCATCATATTTTAGACTCAGGTTCTAGACGAGAGACCAACCTCCACTGGCGTCCGTCAGCTCCGTGCGCCTGAGGAAGCCCAGGTATCCCGTCCTGGCCCAGACCGTCTGAGTGTCCCCGAAACTCAGCTTGGTGTTGAAGTGGTCCGCGTGCAGAGCCTCCTCCCCGTACACAGTGTAGTAGCCAGTGGCGTTGTGAGGACTGCTCACCCAGACCTTGGCACACAACAAGAGTTGTCGTCCTCAGAAGTCCACCAGATGATGGGACTCTGGTCCACGAGGTTCCAAAATGTTTACCTCTCCCAGGTGCGAGTCTCCAAGAGGCCCCTTCGTCTCCGTGTTGGCGATGACCACCTTCACTCCGGGCAGGATCTGGAACGGAAGAAAGACCAGATCAACGGGCCTGCGGTCGCGGCTCCGACCGTCCGTCAAACTCACCTTGCCAGACTCCGTCAGAGGGAGGCTGTGGGGCGAGCCCCTCTCCACCAGGCGGACCCTGGACAAGACACAGAAGAGCTTCAGGTCGTGACTGAAAGAACAGGATCTCGCCTTCACACTAAACGTTCCCTCAGATTGGTTAACGGGTCACGATAGATTTTGTTTAATTCTTCAACGGGTTCCTTCCATATTGTCGCTCGTAAAAGTAAGACCACATGAAAACCACTAGCTTTCGTTTATCGATAAGCCCATGAGGTTTCGTGATACAGTGTCAGGCCACTAGATGGTGCTCTAACGTCTGTATCCGCGGCGCCACCTACTGTGCTCCGAAAACATCGACCCGGTTTCATGAAAACCACGTCAACACTTTTGAAAACACAGAGGAGCTCGAGGTAGAACCGCGTCCTCATCGCGAGGGGCCAGTCGAGGTGGTCTCGTCAGGGGCCACAACCGTACGGAGCCGAGTTCATCCCGCGACAGTTATCGAAGGTTCAGGTCGCCCCAGGAGGACGTCACTGAAAAGCGCCTCCTGGTCACGAGATCCGGTCCTCGGTCTCTGTACCTGTCGTGCCTCAGAGACTTCATGTCCAGGTACACGGTGGTGGGGTCGGGTCCCGCGGTGCCCTGGGGGGACACAGAGCGGAACACCAGTCAGAGACACATGGTACGAACGGAGCGTTAGCATTAGCATTAGCAGGCGCTACAAGACCAGCGGATCCTCCTTTGACCTCTAACCTTTTTTTACTTTCACTGTGTTCAGTGGAAGCTCAAGAGAGTCTGAACGTTTATTAAATATAATATAAAAATATTGTTTTTGTGTTTCTGTCTCAGTGAATGTTTATTTACAGATAAAGCCGTGAGAGGATGTTATTATATTTTTGTTTACCCTGTGATATAAGCAAATAAATAATAAATAATAATTCATTAATTCAATATTTAATTTGTTGCCTTTTATATTCAATATACATGTTTTGGTAGAATAGTGAGTTTTTATATTGAATTCACAAGGCTAGGAAATTATCATTATTTCATTTAAAATGTTTATTTTTTAATTATTGAAATCAAAATCGGACACTTTATGTGTAAATAAATTAAAAAAAATATTGCTTAATAAAAACAAATTCAACCTTTCATATAAATAATGTTTAAAAAAACAGCATTTAAATAAAATAAGTTTCAACAATCGAAATGTTAAACTCAACTCCTGATTTACTTTCTACTGAAAATAAGACATCAGTCGACAGAAACCCCAAGTTATAACTTCTCATAAAGTTCTATTAGGTTCTACTTAACGAATGCTGCCCTCTAGATGCCGGAATTATTATTGCAATACAAAAATAAACAAACGCTGTAAAAATGTTCATGTTAGTTGTCAATGTTTACAAAATAAATGACGCAGAGCTGTTGAATATTGACACAGTATCACGACAAAAACATTGCAATATTACTCAATATATCTTTAAGTATGGATTAAAAAAAGTTCTACTTCATGCATGCTTACGCCCTCTACAGGCTATCGCTATGGGTAACCTCCCGATGCAAGTCTGTAGAGGGCGTGAGCATGCATGAAGTAGAACTTTTTTTAATCCATACTTAAAGAATCAAAAGAATACTAAATAAATATTTAAATATCAAGACACAAAAGACAAACAACGGCACGTTTACGAACCACAAACGGCGCCTGCAGGGAAGCGAAGGACCCGTTCGTCGGACTCACCTGCAGACAGACGGCCACGTTGACCCGGCAGCCGAAGGTGGTGCTGACGGCTCGCGGCGAGAGGCCCAGATCCTTAAAGATCTTGGAGAAGGACTGAGTGAGGGTGATGCGAGGACGCTCCTCCGCCACCACCATGCAGGTCCTCACGCACGACAGGTTGACGTTCCGCAGCTGTTGGACGAGCGGGATTTAGCGCCAGAGAAAAACATTGGGTTTGGCTTCCGGCGGTACCGACCCGTAACGCCTCGGTCTGCGAGCCCAGACCCTTGGTGCACATCTCCATGACGGAGTACGAGCAGAAGGTCACGCGTACTTTGTACTGGCTCACCGCCGCCAACCACAGCGACACGTTGGTCTCCAGCTCCAGAGGCGGGACCAGGATGGACTGGTGTCCTGAGTACACGCTGAGGGACGTCCAGGTTAGTCACTTCCACACTCAGTACCCCATATATCGCAATGTTTTTCTCAGGATACCGTCTGCGTTGATTTATTTTTTGGCTTTTAATTTGTTTAATTTCTTTTTAAAGTATTTTCAACTTACATGAAAATATTTACAGCGTTTGTTCATTTTCGTGTTGCGATTATAATTCCGGCCTCCAGAGGGCAGCATTCATTAAAGCCCTAAAGGAACCATGAAATCCCGGCGGTGACTAAGGACGAGAGGATACAGTGGACTTTAGCAGCTTTTAAAGCGGATGTTTGGACATATTTCGGTTGAACGTTGCGTGTTTAAGTGGCGCCATCTTGTGTTTAAATATAGACATGGCAGACAACCAAAGAAATATCAATGTTTTCGTTCCGAATTTCTTCAAACTTTTATGAATTCAACTCATTTAATAATAAGAGTTGCTCGTTGACAAACAAGTAGCTTCAGGTTCCTTTTAGCACCGACAACAATTCTAGCAACGCTGTTGTAACGTTAGCATTTTGTCCTGAAGCCTCCGTAGTAGTCGTGAGATACTGTTGCTATACTGAGGATAAATATTGAATGATTTAATTTTACTGGACAAAGTTTTAGATCGAGTACTTTGACGATGAAAATATGAATTAATATCCATGTTTTAAATTAAGTTATGTCCGTAGAGTAGATGTGGAAGATAAAAATATAAATAAAGTAAAAAACTAAATGTATATGAAGCCGATGGAATTTTTTCCCGTTTCACGACGCGTCTTTGAACACAACACCGTTTCATTTTTACACGTAACAATCTGTCAACTTCATGTAAAACTACTTTATTTAAAATAAAGATAAATACTATTGAACTGTTTTTATCTTTCAGTTTGTGTGAATGTTTATTTACAGATAAAGCCGTGAGAGGATGTTATTCTATTTTTGTTTACCCTGTGATATAGCAAATAAATAATAAATAATAATTCATTAATTCAATATTTAAATGGTTGCCTTTTAAATTCAATATACATGTTTTGGTAGAATATTGAGTATTTATATTGAATTCACAAGGCTAGGAAATTATCATTATTTCATTTAAAACGTTTATTTTTTAATTATTGGAATCAAAATATGACACTTTATGTGTAAATAAAATAATAATAATTTAGAAAATATTGCTTTAATTCAATTAAAACAAATTCAACCTTTCATATAAATAATACTATTAATAAAAATAACTAATAAAATACTATTGAACTACGATGGTGTCAAAAACTGATTCTTATTTTCCCTTTAAAGTGAAAAGTGATCAAAAGTATCGGAGACGAACCCTGACCCCGAGAGCCGACGGGTGCAACACCAGATCGTACCTGCAGAGGCACCAGAGAGCGAAGCCCAGCCCACAGTAGGGGTCCAGGCAGATGGCGATCTGGCGCGAGGGGTACAGTTCGCACTGCAGTTTGATGGAGCGACACAAGGCACTGGTGGCGGCGTGAGACATCTGCGGGAGAACGCCGTGTTTTCGTCAGTAGATCGTTTGTAAACGTCAGTAGAAACATTTAAAAACTTTTTTCATTTCATTGAAATGTCATTTTCGTTCTTTAAGCATCGAATATTATTGTTTTAAATGACTGAACTTGAGCTTTTTTTTTTACATTGAAATGTTGTTTTGAATTAAAATGGAAATAAATAATTTGTATATTGTGTAATTCGTTTTTTTTAATGTAATTTACAAATATAAACATTTTCTATATGAATTATTTCCTTCTTTAACACATATAACGCCATTATTTTTACATTGAATTTTAAAAGTTACAAATTGAATTTAGAAAAATGAATTTAATTTATTTAATTATTATTATTATTATTATTTCTGGAACAGTACTGCTAAATACACAGTATCAATTATTGATATTAAATGAAAAAATCATGCTTTCAATAAACAAATGATTGAATTAAATGCTTAAGAAAAGTTTGTTTTAAAGTAAAAAAAAAAGTTAAATTAAACTCTTAAATAACTGATGTACTTTCATGTCCATTAAATCAGTTGGAATTTAATTGGATATATTCTTATCATGTTCTAAAGTCAGAAAAAAACAAATATAAAAGATAAAAACTTTGGCCACGAGTCGTGTTCCTCACGCCTTGACGCGCCACATTCGACCAAAATATGTCCAAATATCAGCTTTAAAAGCTGCTAAAGTCCACTGTATCCTCTCGTCCTCAGTCACCGCCGGGTCAAGTAAGTAAGTAAGTAATATTTATTTAAAACAATAAAGTATGTACTTTTTTGAGTATTGTTTTGATTGTTTAAGCGCTTTGTGACCCTGGTCTGGAAAAGCGCTATATAAATAAATATTACTTACTTACTTACTTGACCCGGCGGTGACTGAGGACGAGAGGATACGGTGGACTTTAGCAGCTTTTAAAGCTGATATTTGGACATATTTTGGTCGCACGTGGCGCCACCTTGTGTTTGAAAACAGACACAGCAGAAAACCAAAGGAATGTTTTGGTCGGACGCACCTTGACCCCGGCCAGGATGCCGGTGGTGGAGACGCTGAAGTCCAGATACGCCAACATCTCCGGCGTCGGGGGTTTGTACGTCTGCGAGCTCTTCTTCCGCGGGAGGTCGTCTGTGGCGAGAACCACATGTTTTTTCTCTCGAGGTCACGGACGACGGACCCTGGAGTCTCACCTGTGTCCAGCACCGCGGGCCAGCTCTTGACCTCCACGGCCGCCGCCGCCTCTTTGGACTTGAGCAGCTTCATGATGGCCTGCGTGGTCAGGATGCACACGGACTTGCTGACCTTTGACACGCGAGAGGAGACGAGTCATCAGAATTGAATCAATCGATCAACATTTCACTCGTCACTAGTTACCGTTAAACACACTTTCAGCCAAATATTACAGTAAAATAAGAAACGATCAAGTATTTGTATTGACTACTTAATTCAATATATTTTATTTTAATTATGTATATGTCATTTTATAGTAATGCCTCTTATTTTATTTTAAAACCTTGCTTATTTAATCTTTTTATTTTATTCGTATTGTTTCATTTTATATTCTCCACTGACGTCACAACCACTTCCTGTGTTTACAACGCTGGCTATAAAAAAAACGTTCTGATTCTGACGTAGAAACTACTCACTGCTGCCCTCTGGTGTCTGGATCGAAGTCCTACAAGATCAAACTGACCCAACATGAGGAAAACGTGTTTGGCTTTTGTGGTGCTGAGGGTTGTGGGTTCAATTCCCTAAATATAAGGCCCTGTTTTTAACAATATATTATGATCACTTTTATTATCGTTATTAATAATGGTTTATTGTCATTATTATTGGTATTTTTACTTCTATTGTCGTCATTATCGTTATTATGTTTGAATTCAATTATTGTTGCTGTTATTATTGTTGTAATAAATGTTTTATTATTATTAGTGTTGTTGTTTTTAATGCTGCTGCTGTTATTATTGTTGTTGTTATGATTATTTTTGTTGTTATTATTACTGTGTTATTATTGTACTTAATCACTGTTATAGTCACCATTACTATTGTTGTTGTGACGATTGTTGCTGTTATTGTTACTATTGATCTTTTTTGCCTTTTAAATACTTTTTAATACTACTATTTTTATTTATCGTTTTCTTATCATTTTATTGTGATTGTTGTTGTTGTTATTATTATTATTTTATTGTTGTTATTATTATTATTTTATTGATATTAATTCTATTCATTTGTTGTTATAACTATGGTATTACTATAATTACTGTTGTTTTCGCTAATTTTGATACTATTATTATGATTGGTAAATGTTTCTTATGGTTGTTGTTGTTATTATTATTTTTGTTACTATTATTATTATTATTTTATTGTTGTGATTATTATTTTATTGTTGTTGTTATTATTGTCTTACTATAATTACTGTTGTTTTCGCTCATTTTTATACTATTATAATGATTGATATATGTTTCTTATGGTTGTTGTTGTTATTATTTTATTGTTGTTAATATTATTTTATTGTTGTTATAACTATGGTATTACTATAATTACTGTTGTTTTCGCTAATTTTGATACTATTATTATGATTGTTATCATTTTCTTATGGTTGTTGTTATTATTATTGTTTTTGTTACTATTATTATTATTATTATTTTATTGTTGTCATTATTATTTTATTGTTGTCATTATTATGGTATTACTATAATTACTGTTGTTTTCGTTAATTTTGATACTATTGTTATAATTTTCTTATGGTTGTTGTGGTTATTATTGTTTTTGTTACTATTATTATTATTATTTTATTGTTGTTATTATTATGGTATTACTATAATTACTGTTGTTTTCGCTAATTTTGATACTATTGTTATGATTGTTATCATTTTCTTATGGTTGTTGTTATTATTATTGTTTTTGTTACTATTATTATTATTATTTTATTGTTGTTATTATTATTTTATTGTTGTCATTATTATGGTATTACTATAATTCCTGTTGTTTTCGTTAATTTTGATACTATTGTTATAATTTTCTTATGGTTGTTGTTGTTGTTGTTGTTATTATTGTTTCTTCCATTTTCACCTGCATTGATCGTCACTAAGTGACAAACATGATTTTTTCGGTCGTTACCTCGACGATCATCTTGACTGTAGGGAGAGTCGTGGCCAGATTCTGAGGGTGAGGAGGTCTGACGGTTACCGGGACGACGCCGGCGTAGAGGCAGCCGTAGAAGGTGGAGATGAGGTCGATGCCTGGTCACAAACAACACAAACATCACAAACAATATAAACAACACAAACAACACAAACATCGCAAACAACACAAACATCACAAACAATATAAACAACACAAACAACACAAACATCGCAAACAACACAAACATCACAAACAATATAAACAACACAAACAACACAAACATCGCAAACAACACAAACATTACAAACAATATAAACAACACAAACAACACAAACATCGCAAACAACACAAACATCACAAACAATATAAACAACACAAACAACACAAACATCGCAAACAACACAAACATCACAAACAATATAAACAACACAAACAACACAAACATCGCAAACAACACAAACATCACAAACAATATAAACAACACAAACAACACAAACATTACAAACAATATAAACAACACAAACAACACAAACATCGCAAACAACACAAACATTACAAACAATATAAACAACACAAACAACACAAACATCGCAAACAACACAAACATTACAAACAATATAAACAACACAAACAACACAAACATCGCAAACAACACAAACATCACAAACAATATAAACAACACAAACAACACAAACATCGCAAACAACACAAACATCACAAACAATATAAACAACACAAACAACACAAACATCGCAAACAACACAAACATCACAAACAATATAAACAACACAAACAACACAAACATCGCAAACAACACAAACAACACAAACATCACAAACAATATAAACAACACAAACAACACAAACGTCACAAACAATATAAACAACACAAACATCGCAAACAACACAAACATCACAAACAATATAAACAACACAAACAACACAAACGTCACAAACATCACAAACATCACAAACAACACAAACAACACAAACGTCACAAACGTAAAAAACGTAAAAAACGTAAAAATCATCAAAAAAGGAAAAAAAACGTCACATACATCGCAAACGTCAAAAACGTAAAAAACGTCAATAACGTCAAAAAATTAAAAAACGTAAAAAACATAAAAAACATCACAAACGTCAAAAACGTCACAAACGTAAAAAACATCAAAAACGTCAAAAACGTCGCAAACGTCACAAACATCGCAAACGTCGCAAACGTAAAAACTTAAAAAACGTCACAAACGCCGCAAAAGTCACAAACGTCAAAAATGTCGCAAGCGCCGCAAACATCAAAAACGTAAAAAACGTCAATAACGTCAAAAAATTAAAAAACGTAAAAAACATAAAAAACATCACAAACGTAAAAAACTTAAAAAACTTCAAAAACCTAAAAAACTTAAAAAACTTAAAAAACGTAAAAACGTAAAA
Organism: Callionymus lyra; assembly: GCF_982586985.1. Lineage (NCBI taxonomy): Eukaryota > Metazoa > Chordata > Actinopteri > Syngnathiformes > Callionymidae > Callionymus > Callionymus lyra. Next base: position 5,084,858 of record NC_141829.1, read on the forward strand.
ACATCACTAACGTCACAAACAACACAAACACGTCCAGCACACAGACACACAGAAGCAAGTTCTCACCGGGCGGGTAAACCAGCGCCACATGGTCGCCCGTGTTCAGGCGTCCTGAGAGAGCGGCCGCCACTCGCTCGGCGCGCTTGTGCAGCTGCAGACAGGAGGCGGAGCTAGCCACGGTGCCCTGAGGAGGATCCAGGGTTAGAAGGAGTAACCACACAGTAGCGACACAGTAGCGACACAGTGACGACACAGTGCCGACACAGTGCCGACACAGTGCCGACACAGTGCCGACACAGTGCCGACACAGTGCCGACACAGTGCCGACACAGTGCCGACACAGTGCCGACACAGTGACGACACAGTGACGACACACTGCCGACACAGTGACGACACAGTGACGACACAGTGACGACACAGTGACGACACACTGACGACACACTGACGACACACTGACGACACAGTGACGACACAGTGACGACACAGTGACGACACAGTGACGACACAGTGCCGACACAGTACCGACACAGTACAGACACAGTGACGACACAGTGACGACACAGTACCGACACAGTACCGACACAGTGACGACACAGTACCCACAGAGTACCCACACAGTACCCACACAGTACCCACACAGTGACGACACAGTACCGACACAGTGACGACACAGTGACGACACAGTACCGACACAGTACCGACACAGTACCGACACAGTACCGACACAGTACCCACACAGTGACGACACAGTGACGACACAGTGACGACACAGTGACGACACAGTGACGACACAGTACCGACACAATACCGACACAGTACCGACACAGGAACCACATCATAGACACACCTTGGCGTTCAGGACCATGAACAGCGAGTGATCGGGCGTGGCCTGAGCTCGCCACTGCAGCACGTCCTGGATGTAGAGGAACTGCAACACAAACACACACAACTATAAAAACACTCACGGTGTCGATGAGACAGTATTACTCGCTCGCACAGCACACATGGAGGAGGTGCTGCTGCTGCTTCACCACAGAGAGTGACTGAAGTCAAATAGTTTGAGGAAAATTATTATAAGTTTTCAGTTATTGAAGATCTTTATGTACTTTTGACGTATATCAGTGTCGTCAGAATATTCTACTAGTCATTCTACTTCTACTTCTCCTTCCTCTGCTACTACTTCTACAACTTCTAATATTACTTATACTACTTCTATATCTACTTCTTCTTCTACTACTACTAATCATTCTACTTCTACTTATTCTACTTCTATTGATATTTCTTCTCCTACTACTACTACTCATTCTACTTCTTCTTCTACAACTTCAAATATTACTTCTACTTCTACTACTTCTATTTCTACTTCTTCTTTATACTACTACTAATCATTATACTTCTACTTCTCCTTCTACTACCTCTACTACTTCTAATATTAATTCTACTTCTACTTCAACTAATGCTACTTCTACTACTAATTATACTTTTACTACTAATGATAATTCTACTTCTACTACTTCTACACTACCTCTACTATTAGTTCTACGTCTACTACTAATTATACTACTTCTACTACTCATTCTTCTTCTACGTCTTCTACTTCTACTACTTATTCTACTTCTACTACTACCTCTACTACTTCTTCTATAGATTCTAGTACTTTTTTTCTTCTTTTTATTCCTCTTCCTTTTCAAAGAAAAATAACAATCACGGAGTATAAGAGTATTGTGTTCATCCTGTGGTGAGGTATTTATTTTTTAACAGTTTTTCATGAATAGATAATGTATGTTTAGTTGTTGTTGTTGTTCATTAAACATTGGACCTGATAAAAGTGAGTGATCTTTGTATCGTTTAAAATCTGTGGATTCATGGTTTATAATTGACACTGTTAAATGTCGCTGTTATAATAATATAATATAATAATATATTAATAATATAAAAGAGTCACCAGACAAAACCAACAGACCACTGAGCTACTCGATCAAGCTTTCAGCCAATCATGCGACGCACAGACGATCACATGACTGATCGAATAAATGTAAGGACTACAAATGGAAAAATATTGAGTTTTTGGGGTGATTATTGGAAATAGATTATAAAACAATATGTTTAGAATAAAAATCAATAATCAATTTGTTTTTATTCAAATACAAAAAAAAACGAATTTAAACTTTTTCAAAGTTTCAACATTTGAAATGTGAAATTCCTTCAACATTGCGATGATATTCTTCTTCTCAACCGTATCCTCCAGGTGAACATAAACAGTGACTTTCTACCTGTTCGTTGTCCTCCATCTGACCCACGTCTCTGCCGCACGCCTGTGCAATCCTCTTGCCGGCCACCAGGTTGCCCACGATCATGGAGGCGGGACCGACCTCTGCCCGGAGGAGCAGAAGCGTCAGTGACGAAGCCGGTGTAGCTACAATATCGTCCCCCCTTCAATGTCGTCCCCCCTTCAATGTCGTCCCCCCTTCAATATCGTCCCCCCTACAATATCGTCCCCCCTTCAATATCGTCCCCCCTTCAATATCGTCCCCCCTACAATATCGTCCCCCCTTCAATATCGTCCCCCCTTCAATATCGTCCCCCCTTCAATGTCGTCCCCCCTTCAATATCGTCCCCCCTTCAATATCGTCCCCCCTACAATATCGTCCCCCCTTCAATATCGTCCCCCCTAAAATATCGTCCCCCTCTTCCTACGTGATGACGTCACACACAGCATACGCGAACGTCCCTTTAAAATATTTTTATGGGTTAAACAAACGTCAACAGAACGTTTACATGATACTTTTAACCACATAAAACATTTATATTGACAAAAAGACGATGTTCGTCAACATAATCACTTTCTTTCACTTCCTGGTCTGACGATCATGTGACTTTAACAGGAAGTGACCTCGCTACATGTGACGAAGCCGCTGATTGGCTGAAGCTGTTCTACTAATAATAATATAATATTAACACAACTGTACAATGAAATACAAACATTCGAGTTCAGAAATAATTCGCTTTTCAAAAAAAAAAAAAAATGTTATTACCTCATTAATAAAAATAAAATGACTTGTTCAATAAAGTGGGCATATGTACATTTAATAATTGATTTAATTGATTAAAAAAAAAAAATCGAAATGAAACCTAAATAATTACTGAGGTGTTTATGATCCGAACTACAGACAAGTTATTGAAAGGGAAATATTCTAACTTTTTTTTTATTTGACAAACGAAATTATTTGGGAACGCGAATGTTTGTATTTCCTTGTTCAGTTGTGCTTTATTATTATATTATTATTAGTAAAACAGCTTCAGCCAATCAGCGGCTTCGTCACATGTAGCGAGGTCACTTCCTGTTGGTGTCAAAGTCACGTGATCGTCAGACCAGGAAGTGAAAGAAAGTGATGATGTTGACGAAGATCGTCTTCTTGTCAATATAAATGTTTTATGTGGTAAAAAGTATCATGTAAACGTTCTGTTGACGCTTCTTTAACCCATAAAAATATTTTAAAGAGACGTTCGCATATGCAGCGAGTGACGTCATCACGTAGGAAGAGGGGGACGATATTGTATCTTCACCGGTCCTTCGGGTCCGGGGCTCACCTGGCTGCTTCTGCCGGGGTTTGGGCAGGTTGGTCACGCAGGTGTGGGGGCACATCAGGACGTTGCAGGGGTGCAGGGCGCCCTCCAGGAAGCGCTGTTTGGTCTCGGAGATGTGGATTCCGCCCAGAGCGGCTTTGGGCAGCGTGTTGGCAGGAACCAGCGCCAGGCAGTAGACGCCGACCTGGTGGATGCTGTCGATGGCCTGAGAGACACAAACATGTCACTCACGGGTTCACGAGCCTCCACTTTTACAATGACTTTTAAAGATGCTGACAAGGTCTTCAACTGAGAGAGAGAGGAGGAGGAAGAGGTGTGGAAGAAGAGAAGTGAGAGGAGGAGAGGAAGGGTAAGCAAGAGATGGAGGAAGAAGGAGTATAGGTGGAAAATGATGAAGAGAAGCAGGGGGAGGAGAAAGAAGAAGAGAAGGAAGAGGAGGAGAAAGAAGTGGATAAAGAGGAATAGAATAAGAGGAGGAGAAAGAAGCGGATGAAAGGAGTAGAAGAAGAGGAGGAGAAAGAAGGAGGATGAGGAGGGAGAAATGGATGAAAGGAGTAGAAGAAGAGGAGCAGGAGGAGGAGAAAGAAGGAGGAAGAGGAGAAAAATGATGAAGAGAAGCAGGGGGAGGAGAAAGAAGAAGAGAAGGAAGAAGAGGAGAAAGAAGCGGATGAAAGGAGTAGAAGAAGAGGAGCAGGAGGAGGAGAAAGAAGGAGGAAGAGGAGGAAAATGATGAAGAGAAGCAGGGGGAGGAGAAAGAAGAAGAGAAGGAAGAGGAGGAGAAAGAAGTGGATAAAGAGGAATAGAATAAGAGGAGGAGGAGAAAGAAGCGGATGAAAGGAGTAGAAGAAGAGGACGAGAAAGAAGGAGGATGAAAGGAGTAGAAGAAGAGGATCAGGAGGAGGAGAAAGAAGAAGAGAAGAAAGAGGAGGAGAAAGAAGGAGGATGAATTGGAAGATGATGAAGAGAAGCAGGAGGAGGAGAAAGAAGAAGAGAAGGAAAAGGAGGAGAAAGAAACGGATGAAAGGAGTAGAAGAAGAGGAGGAGGAGAAAGAAGTGGATAAAGAGGAATAGAAAAAGAGAAGGAAGAGGAGGAGAAAGAAATGGATGAAAGGAGTAGAAGAAAAGTAGCAGGAGGAGGAGAAAGAAGGAGGAAGAGGAGAAAAATGATGAAGAGAAGCAGGGGGAGGAGAAAGAAGAAGAGAAGGAAGAGGAGGAGAAAGAAGTGGATAAAGAGGAATAGAATAAGAGGAGGAAGAGGAGGAGAAAGAAGCAGATGAAAGGAGTAGAAGAAGAGGAGCAGGAGGAGGAGAAAGGAGGAAGAGGAAGAAAATGATGAAGAGAAGCAGGGGGAGGAGAAAGAAGAAGAGAAAGAAGAGGAGGAGAAAGAAGTGGATAAAGAGGAATAGAATAAGAGGAGGAAGAGGAGGAGAAAGAAGCGGATGAAAGGAGTAGAAGAAGAGGAGGAGAAAGAAGGAGGATGAGGAGGGAGATGATGAAGTGAAGCAGGAGGATGAGAAAGAAGAAGAGAAGGAAGAGGAGGAGAAGGAAGTGGATAAAGAGGAATAGAATAAGAGAAGGAAGAGGAGGAGAAAGAAGCGGATGAAAGGAGTAGAAGAAGAGGAGGAGAAAGAAGGAGGATGAGGAGGGAGATGATGAAGTGAAGCAGGAGGATGAGAAAGAAGAAGAGAAGGAAGAGGAGGAGAAAGAATCGGATGAAAGGAGTAGAAGAAGAGGAGCAGGAGGAGGAGAAAGAAGAAGAGAAGAAAGAGGAGGAGAAAGAAGGAGATTGGAAATAGGAGGAGAAAGAAGGAGGATGAATTGGAAGATGATGAAGAGAAGCAGGAGGAGGAGAAAGAAGAAGAGAAGGAAGAGGTCACTAGAGTAACCGAAACAAAAGTTCTTCTCTGTAAATATTTATTCAGGAAGAAACTAATCTGCTCATAAAAAGTGTGAAGTAAAGATTTTTCTATTTAATTCTGATTCAATAGGAAAGAGTGGTCGGTGGCCGTCGGCCGTAACCCGCGCCACAGCACACGCCCTCACCTGCAGGACGCGACTCATCCACTGGAAACTGTCCTCCTCGGAGGCGTCCGGCCTCTGCTCGGCCACGACCACGATCCTCTCGTCGTGAAGAACCGACACCGAAAACACGGCGATCCTGGGAGAACAACATAGTTTTACGAGCGACAGGAAGTCGGACTTGGAACCGAAGACAAAGGATTCTTGCGGACCTTCCTCGGTACACGAACTTCATGGGCTCGACCGCCAGAGCCGTCGCCACCACGTCGTCGGCGTTGTGTCGGCGCCCGCTGACCACCATCAGCCCGTCCATCTTCCCGACCACGAACACCAGGCTGTCCTGAAGACCAAGATACTTTCATTCTGTTCCTCGTCCGTCGGGTCTCGTGACCTGGACTTACCGGGCCCACGAAGCCCAGCAGGGAGGTTCTGGTGAAGGGTCGGTCACTGACGGGGAGTCCAGACGAGTTCAGAGGAAGAGTCTGTGAGGAAAACACACGGAAGTCAAGAGAGTTTCTTTTTAACAAACTTTGGGAACATTTTTAATTGAATTTTAATCTTTATTGACATCATTAGTGACGACAAGAGGCTTTTAAAGAAGTTCCATGAAGTAACAACAACACGTCACTAAGAAACACACACCAGTGATAAACAAAACGACTCCTGAATGATTTGTGTTTTTTTCAAACAAACAGTAATTATTTTGAAGGCAGAAAAAATATGTTTTTAATAATTTATGTTCATTATTATCTTTAAATTGTATATTTTCCAGATTATTATTTTTTTTCTACATAGATTTATTTAATGATTTCAACGCTAGTTTATTTAATTTTTTATTTCTATTTTTTTTTTTTAATTCGGAGACTTTTAAAATACAATATAAAAATGTTGGTCAACACTAATGCTCAGCTACTTAAGCCTAATTTCAGCCAATCACACGGCTCCGTAGAAGCACGTGATCCGGTAGCTCGGTACTCGATTGGTTTTGTCTGGCGACACTATGACATGTTTATGTTGAATTAAAAACATGTTTTAGCCTAAAAATAACTGGATATGCAGGCGTAAAAAATATAGACGGTAGAGAAGAAGGAGGAGGAGGAGGAGCATGAGAAGGAGGAGGACGAGGAGGAAGAGGAGCATGAGAAGGAGGAGGACGAGGAGAAAGAAGAGCATGAGAAGAAGGAGGAGGAAGAAGAGCATGAGAAGAAGGAAGAAGAACATGAGAAGAAGGAGGATGAGAAGGAGGAGGAGGAAGAAGAGCATGAGAAGAAGGAGGAGGAAGAAGAGCATGAGAAGAAGGAAGAAGAACATGAGAAGAAGGAGGAGGAAGAAGAGCATGAGAAGAAGGAAGAAGAACATGAGAAGAAGGAGGATGAGAAGGAGGAGGAGGAAGAAGAGCATGAGAAGAAGGAGGAGGAAGAAGAGCATGAGAAGAAGGAAGAAGAACATGAGAAGAAGGAGGATGAGAAGGAGGAGGAGGAAGAAGAGCATGAGAAGAAGGAGGAGGAAGAAGAGCATGAGAAGAAGGAAGAAGAACATGAGAAGAAGGAGGAGGAAGAAGAGCATGAGAAGAAGGAAGAAGAACATGAGAAGAAGGAGGATGAGAAGGAGGAGGAGGAAGAAGAGCATGAGAAGAAGGAGGAGGAAGAAGAGCATGAGAAGAAGGAAGAAGAACATGAGAAGAAGGAGGATGAGAAGGAGGAGGAGGAAGAAGAGCATGAGAAGAAGGAGGAGGAAGAAGAGCATGAGAAGAAGGAAGAAGAACATGAGAAGAAGGAGGATGAGGAGGAAGAGGAGCATGAGAAGGAGGAGGAGGAAGAAGAACATGAGAAGAAGGAGGATGAGGAGGAAGAGGAGCATGAGAAGGAGGAAGAAGAACATGAGAAGAAGGAGGATGAGGAGGAAGAGGAGCATGAGAAGGAGGAGGAGGAGGAGGAAGAGGAGCATGAGAAGAAGAAGGACGGAGAGGCAGAGGAGCATGAGAAGGAGGAGGAGGAAGAGAAGGAGATAGAGGAGGAGGAGTAAGAAGTAGGAGACATAAGAAGAGATGGGAGAAAAAAAGAGGGAGGATGTGGATAAGAAGAAGGAGGAGGATCGACAACGAGGAAGAGAAAATAAGGAGAATGAAAAGGAGGACAAGGAGGAGGAAAAGAAAAAGAAGATAAGGAGATTGAAAAAGAGGAGGAGGATAAAGACGAGGATAAGGAGGAGGAGGGAGAGAAGGAGGTAAAAAATGAGGGAGGAGAAATAAGAAGAGAAGGAGGAGGAAGTGAAGGAGGATAAAAGAAGAAGAAAGATGAAAAGGAGAATAAAGAAGAAAAGGAGGATGAAGAGGAGAAGAATGAAGAGGCGGAGGAGGAAGAGAAGGAGTAGAATGAAGAGGAGAAGAAAGAAGAGGAGGTTGAAGAGGAGGATGAAGAAGAAGAAAGCTATAGACGGCGACAGAAACACAAACTTCACCTCGAAGGTGTTCTTCGTCATCCCAGGAAGTCCATAATAAGCCACTCCAGTGAATCCTGAGCTCACGCAGATCTCGCCGACTTCGTCCGTGTGGCAGAGGAACGGCGTTCCTTCCACTCGCACCACGACCACCAGGGCTGAGGACCACACCAGACGTCAGGAGATGTTTTATGTCTCTGGAGACTCTGGACCGACCTCTGGGCATGACCTGACCCACGTCCTGCACCGTCAGCACCGACAGCTTCTCCTCCGTGTCCACGCGGATCACGCCGTGACTCAGACCCCCCATGGAGAGGACCGCCTTCCCCGGAGGAGGGACGCCCGACTCTGGGGGTCTGAGGAGGTTCAGATGGATTTATATGACATTATCTCATACTTTATACGTTTTTATATCGTGACACTTTCATGTTTCTACTTAAATAATGACTCTTTTTAATGTTTTTTATTATCATTTACATTTATTTTTAATTACTACATTTATTTATTTGTTTATTGAAAGGATGATTTTTGTTTTATTTATCTAGAAAAAAATCAATTACTTTATTATTATTATTATTATTTTTTTTACACATAGAGTTTGTTCCAAAATGTATAAAATTAAAATAACTTTTTTCCTTTATTAGAATAAAATTATCAAACTCAGAAAAAAAAATCGATAACTATTTTAAAAAAAAAGTATTTTCTAATCATTTAAATTAACAATTAACAAACTTTATATTTAAAAAAAAAACATTCATTTTGAAAAGGTTAAAGAATAATTAAACATAATAATGAAAATAATAATAATTTAGCTCTTTTATACAGAAACAATTAAATTAATGATTTGAAAAAATAATCTGTAAAGTATTTGAAATAAATACACGTTACAAGATATTTATATTTATTATAAAATGTAAAATACAACTAATAATATTCTTTGATAAATCAATGTGGCGCTTTTTTTTATTTGAGTACATAAAAATAAATAAAACAAAAAGATACTATCATCAGTTCAACAGTTTTTAAAAGTGGTGCAGTAACTGAGCTTCACCTCCGGATGGCGACCGTGAGCGCCTCTGAGGAGCCGGCACATGGGCAGATCACTTCAGGTCGAAGTCCACGTGCTTGAAACACGTTCAGGAAAGCATCGCAGGAAGATATCGACCCTGAGGTGGACAAACAAAACACTTCACCCGTCAGCGAGGAGACCAGGAGGAGCAGGAGGAGCACGAAGAGGAAGATGACGATCAAGAGGAAGCAAAGGAGGAGGAGGAAGAAGAGTAGAAAATGAAAAAAGGAGGAGGAGGTAGAAGAAGAGGAGAAAATAGAAAAAGGAGGAGGAGGAGGATCAGTTTAAGCTTAAAGAGGAATAGGAACAAGAGGAAGGAGAGAAGGAGTAGGTTGAAGAGGAGGAGGAGGAGGAGGAAGAGGTGTGGAAGGAAGAAGAGGAGAAGTAAGAGGAGGAGAATGGGAAAGAAGAGATGGAGGAAGAAGGAGGAAGAGAAGGAAAAAATAAGAGAAGAAGGAGAAAGATGAAAGGGAAGGATGAGGAGGACAAAGAAGAGGAGTAGAAGGAGGCGCAGGAAGAGGAAGAAGAAAAAATAGGAGGAAGAGGTGAACAAATAAAAGAGAGGAAGGGGAGCAGAAAGAAGAAAGGGGGAAAATGAGGAAGAAGAGGACGAGGAGGAGAAAGAGGAAGAAGAGGAAGAGGAGGAGAAAGGGGGAGAATGAGGAGGAAGAAGAGAACGAAGAGGAGGAGGAGAAGAAAAAGGAGGAGGATGAAGAAGAGGAAGAGGAGGAGGATGAAGAAGAAGAGGAGCAAGAGGAGAAGAACAAAGAAGAGATGGAGGAGGATAAAGAGGAAGAAGAGGAAGAGGAGGAGGATGAAGAGGAAGAGGAAGAGAAATTAGAAAAGGAGGAGAAGGAATAAGAGGATGAAGAGGAAGAGAAAGAAGAGGAGAAAGAGAAAGAGGAGGAGGATGAAGAGGAAGAAGAAGAGGATGAGGAGGAGGAGGATGAAAAAGAAGAGGAGGAGGAGGAGGCTGAAGAAGAAGAGGAGGAGGATGAAGAAGAGGAGGAAGAGGAAGAGGAGGATATAATGGAGGACGACTCACATGGATTGGCTCCGTCTGCAACGATCAACATCCTCAGTGAACTCAGACTCAGGTCCCTCTGGTCTCTCTGGGCCAACAGTGACCAGTGCATGTCTCTGGACTTGACCACGGCCACTCGAGCTGTCAATCAAAGAGAACCGCGAGGATCAGAACACGTGTCAGTCAAAGACCGAGTTGAACCCTGACCTTTGAAGGCCTGAACCTTCTGGATCCAGGACAGAGGGTTGACCTTCATGAGCGAGTAAGGAACGCTGACCACGTGCATCCGGATCATCACGCTCTGACCACACAGTCACAGTCACTAACATGAACAACACCTTCACTGGACCTTCACTCACGGCCAGGACTCCGTGCCACAGACCCGCCTCCCTCTTGAAGTCCAGAACGTTCACGATGGTCTCGGCTGTTGAGCGAACAACACACTCGTGTGAGAACATCAGCAGAACATCAGTGTCAGGAGAACGTCTTAGAGTTGGACTTAATTAAAATGTTAACATGTTTCTATGGATCTGTCATGATAACAAGGTGTGGAGGAGGAGGAGGAGGAGGAGGAGGAGGAGGAGGAGGAGGAGGAGGAGGAGGAGGAGGAGGAAGAAGAACATGAGAAGGAGGAGGAGGAAGAAGAAGAAGAGAAGGATAAGAAGAGGAGGAAGGAGAGCATGAGAAGAAGTAAGAAGAGAAGTATGAGAAGAAGAAGGAGAAGGAGGAAGAAGAAGAAGAGAAGGATGATAAGAAGAAGGAGGAGGAGGAAGAAGAAGAAGAGAAGGATGAGAAGAAGGAGGAAGAGGAGGAAAAGAAGAAGAGCATAAGAAGGAGGATGAGGAGGAGAAAGAAGAGCATGAGAAGAAGGAAGAAGAGAAGAAGGAGGAGGAAGAAGAAGAAGAGAAGGATGACAAAAAGGAGGAAGAGGAGGAAGAAGAGGATGAGAAGGAGGAGGAGGAAGAGAAGGAGAAGAAGGAGAATGGTAAAGGGAAGGAGGAGGAGGAGAGGAGGAGGAAGAGAAGGACATGGAGGAGGAGGAGAAAGAAGTAGGAGCCATAAGAAGAGAAGGAGGATGGAGAGAAAGTGAAGGAGGAGGAGAATAAGAAAGAGGAGGAGAAAGACAAAAAGAGGAAGGATGAAGAGGCGGAGAAGGACAAGGACAAGAAGGAAGAGGAGGAGGATTTGACAACGAGGAAGAGGAAGAAAAGGAGAATGAAGAGGAGGGAAAGGAGGAGGAAAAGAAAAAAAGATAAGGAGATTGAAAAAGAGGAGGATGAGGGGGAGAAGGAGGTGAAATAAGAAGTGGAAGAGGATAAAAGAAGAAGAAGAGAAGGAGGAGAAAGAATGATGATAAAGGTGTATAATGGTGTCAGTACCTTCAGTGTAGCTGCAGGCGTGAGTGAGAGAGTGACAGTGAGCCAACATGGCCGAGTGACACACAGTGACTCCCATAGTACTTCCTCCTTTACTGCTCTTGTACTGGTGTGAAGACAGAACCATTAGCTGGTCATGGAGGTCAGTGAAGGTCATGGAAGGTCATGGAGGTCAGTGAAAGTCATGGAAGGTCATGAAGGTCAGTGAAGCTTATGGTGGTCAGTGAAGGTCATGGAAGGTCATGGAGGTCATGGAGAACAGTGAAGGTCATGGAAGTCAGTGAAGGTCATGGAGGTCATGGAAGGTCATGAAGGTCAGTGAAGCTCATGGACGGTCATGGAGGTCAGTGAAGCTCATGGAAGGTCAGTGAAGGTCATGGAGGTCAATGAAGGTCATGGAGGTCAGTGAAGGTCATGGAAGGTAATGGAAGGTCATGGAGGTCAGCGAAGATCATGGAGGTCACGGAAGGTCAGTGACGGTCAGTGAAGGTCATGGAGGTCAGTGAAGGGAATGGAGGTCAGTAAAGGTCATCAAAGGTCATGGAGGTCAGTGAAGCTCATGGAGGTCAGTGAAGGTCATGGAGGTCATCGAAGGTCATCAAAGGTCATGGAAGGTCGTCTCACCTCGATGTAGGCGATGTCGTCGCTGGCGTCTCTGATCGGGGGGTGCCAGTCTTTGGGCGGCTTCACCACGTGTTTGCCGTCCGTCACGAACCAGAGCAGCCGAGGCCAACCTGAGGGACCAAACCTGAGTTCAGGAGGAAGATCTCATGTGACCACAGTTCTACCTTTGAAGGTCGCGACCTCCCCCGTCGGCGCTTTAGGGAGACCTTTCTGACAGGCGTCCGTGGTCAGAGCCAGAGTCACGCCACAGCTGCCCAGCAGGAAGCCGATCTGCTGACTCCCGGCGTCCTGGAGCAGCAACGACAAGTTTGTGTTGTGTTTGTTAAACTGTCGTCACTTTGTGTTTGTTAAACTGTCGTCACTTTGTGTTTGTTAAACAGTCGTCACTTTGTGTTGTGTTTGTTAAACACTCGTCACTTTGTGATTGTTAAACTGACGTCAGTTTGTGTTGTTTTGGTTAAACAGTCGTCACTTTGTGTTGTGTTTGTTAAACAGTCGTCACTTTGTGTTGTGTTTGTTAAACTGTCGTCGCTTTGTGTTGTGTTTGTTAAAAAGTTGTCACTTTGTGTTGTGTTTGTTAAACTGTCGTCGCTTTGTGTTGTGTTTGTTAAACAGTTGTCATTTTGTGTTGTGTTTGTTAAACGGTCGTCAGCTTGTGTTGTGTTTGTTAAACGGTTGTCAGTTTGTGTTGTGTTTGTTAAACGGTCGTCAGCTTGTGTTGTGTTTGTTAAACAGTTGTCATTTTGTGTTGTGTTTGTTAAACGGTCATCAGCTTGTGTTGTGTTTGTTAAACGGTTGTCATTTTGTGTTGTGTTTGTTAAACGGTTGTCAGTTTGTGTTGTGTTTGTTAAACGGTTGTCATTTTGTGTTGTGTTTGTTAAACGGTTGTCAGTTTGTGTTGTGTTTGTTAAACGGTCGTCACTTTGTGTTATGTTTGTTAAACATCCGTCAGTTTGTGTTGTGTTTGTTAAACCTCCGTCAGTTTGTGTTGTGTTGTTCAGAGCAAGACTGACCTTCCGTGTCAGCGGCACTTCTATAGGAACAGGCACCAGCTCTGCCAACAAACACCCATAGAAGGCGACCATGAACATGACTGGGTCGTTGTTGGGGAAAACCAGCGCCACCTGTGGGCAGACGACAGTCAGTGTAAGAAAAAAATAAAATATATACTGTATATATATATATACTATAGGAAGAATGAGGCGATTACTGAGGACGAGGGGATACAGTGAGTCCAGCAGCTTTTAAAGCTAAGTATTCAATAATACTACGCATATATACTTGTTACTACACTATAACAACACCAGAGTCAAGTACTGGACAATACTACACATATATCCGTGTTACTACACTATCACAACACCAGAGTCAAGTACTGGACAATACTACACATATATCCGTGTTACTACACTATCACAACACCAGAGTCAAGTACTGGACAATACTACACATATATACTTGTTACTACACTATCACAACACCAGAGTCAAGTACTGGACAATACTACACATATATCCTTGTTACTACAGTATCACAACACCAGAGTCAAGTACTGGACAATACTACACATATATACTTGTTACTACACTATAACAACACCAGAGTCAAGTACTGGACAATACTACACATATATACTTGTTACTACACTATCACAACACCAGAGTCAAGTACTCGACAATACTACACATATATACTTGTTACTACACTATCACAACACCAGAGTCAAGTACTGGACAATACTACACATATATCCTTGTTACTACGCTATCACACCACCAGAGTCAAGTACTGGACAATACTACACATATATATCCTTGTTACTACACTATCACAACACCAGAGTCAAGTTCTGGAAAATACTACACATATATACGTGTTACTACACTATCACACCACCAGAGTCAAGTACTGGACAATACTACACATATATATCCTTGTTACTACACTATCACAACACCAGAGTCAAGTACTGGACAATACTACACATATATATACTTATTACTACACTATCATAATGTATGGTAGTACATCATATCCACAGATTCTCGTCACTACACGATCAATACTCACTCGGTCTCCAGGCACCAGCAGGGGTTCATTCCTGGTGCTCAGCTTGTTCAGAAGCGTGTAGGCCAGTTTTTGACTGCGTGTCCACAGTTTCCCTGCAGAGACGGTCACGCGTGAACACACACGTGCACACACACATGAACACACACGTGCACACACACGTGCACACACACGTGCACTGAAGACGACATGTTAGCGACGGTACCGTAGGTGAGGGTGTACACAGGCTTGCCGGCGTTGTCCAGCGCGGTCAGGCAGGGGCTCTTGGGCTGCGAGGTACCCCAGCGCTGCAGGGCCGCCGTCAGCGAGGGAGGCCAGTTGGTGCCCACCCCGAGAGGTTCCCCTTCCAGAGGGCTCATCTGGTGACCCTCCGGCTTCGGCTGGTTTGGATCTGCGTGTTGAACTAAAACACAAATCACGATAAATTATTTCAACAAATGTGTACAAACAAAGTTCAGGGCAGTTTATTGTTGGATAATTGAGTAAAGAAGTACTAGAAATGTAAAGTGTTTTTATTAAATGATTAAATACATTTAAAAAATGAACATTTTTTTTACATAAAGAGATTGATATTCTAATTATGATAATTTTATTTTTTTTAATTTATTTTGTATTCAATATAAATTGTTGGTATAATAGCGTCACCAGACCAAACCAATCGAGTACCGAGCTACTGGATCATGTCTTTTAATGTCGTGGTTGATTGGTTGAAGGTTCAATTAAGAAGTTTTAATTTTAAAAAAAGTTTCAACACCTTAAATATTTCTTTTAAACCATCAATATTCTCATAACACTGATATATTTCCATATTTCAGCAGCAAAATCATTTAAAATATGTGATAAAAATGATCGTCAGCAACTTTGTTTCACCGTTAATTGAAGAAAAACATTTGCAAACTAAATATTCCATCTTTGAAATTGAAAACTGAATGAAGATATCTTTGCGCTCATGTGATCAAATGACCAAACTTACAACAAAGGTGAATTAACGATGGCGTTAAAAATGTGCTAAACTGTCGTGATGCGTTCAAGGACAAGAAAAAACACCTTTCAGACATGAATGATCAATAGAACTTAAATGATATACATCATTTTCTATGTGCCTGATGTGAGTATCTTTAAGTATTAAATAAGTGATTCAAGAACATTTTATTGTATCAAAAAAGGTTAATTTAAAGTAATGTTTCACCTAAAAAACGATACCTGTATATAATTAAATATTTTATATACAAGTGGAAACATTAGAAAATAAAATGAATGAAATTTAATTAAATGACATGAAAACAATAAAAATAAAATTTGTAAAATAAGTAAATCATATACTTAGTTACTCTATGAAAATATAATAATTAAATTAAATAATAAAAGAAAGCATTTAAATAATTAAAAAACCGAAACCATGATTATGAATCTTATTGTAAATGTTCAAGGTTCAATAAGTTGAGAAAATCGTTTTTATCCATAATTTTATTTATTTATTTATGTTTTTTTTTAAACAATTTTACTGCATTAAAACGAAATGTATTAATAAAAAAAAAGATATTTTGGGATATAAATTAATAAAAAATATATATAAATACATAAATGTTGGAATATGAAATACATAAATAAGTAAATCAAAGTTAAAATGTATAAATAAATAAATATAAATGGACGGCAATAACACTGTTTCTCAACAAAAATAAAATCTATTTTTTAATTAAAATGTATTAATAAACAAATCTTGTTCAGGGAAACAAATTAATAAAAAACGTTTTACTTTTTTATGAAATAAATAAATATCAAAATAAATAAATGAAATGTATAATTAAATCAATATATATGGAGAGAAAATGTACCGTAACACAAATAAAATCTGAAGTTATTCATTTATTCTGACTTTTTAAATATTTTTTCAGATATTTATGATCTTATTTATACTTGTACTACATAGATAAATACTTCATTCAGGTCCTTCATAACTGAGGTCATGAAGGGGTTAAAGAGGAGCAGAAGTTTCTTCACTGATCGTGACAATTGATCGTCTGCCTCGATTGATTGATCATGTCTGTGAAGCCTCACAAAAACACAATCATGTGTTTGTAGTTTGACTCGTAGTGTTGCCCTTTAAAGAAACTCTCATCCCTCGCTCTCGTCCTCCGTCGTCCTATCGCTTCTTCAACTCTGAGCACCAGGTCGTCACCACGAGGTTCTAAAACCACGACGTGTGAAACGAACATCTTCCTCTTCAGTGTTTTTGCTCGGCCTGGAATAGAAGCCGACCAGCGGCATGATGGGAAAAAAGGAAACGGCGTCGACGAGCTGATCCGTGTTCGCACGCCTTTGCTCTCGATCGTTCGTTCAACTCAACGTCCGGGTCACGAGATATGAGAGGAAATGTCGGGGTTTCAATGTTTTGAGATGAGATGAGGCGAAATATAGGAAGTATTTCAGTGTTTTCAGAATATTTTATGGTTGAATTTAACATTTTAAATGTTGAAAATTGAATTGTTATCATTTAATTAAATACATTAAATTATTTTTTACACATAAAGTTTGATATTCTAACTCCAAAAAGTACAAATTGTATTTTCTAAATGCAACAGTTTTTAATTCGTAGTCTTTTAAATTCAATACAAAATGACAGACGCGACACCAGACCATACCAACAGAGCACCGAGCTACTCCATCAAACGAAAGAGACGATCATGTGACCACGTAGAAGCTCATCACGACGTAAGGTTTATATTTATTTGAGACTTATGCTAGTTTTAGTGTGGATTTAAAAGGTAGAGCGAGCGGCTCAGTGCTCGATTGGATTGGTCTGGTACAAACTATTATAACCAACATGTTTATATTGAATTTAAAAGACTATAAATTGAAAAATGTGGAATTTAGAAAATGAATTTTTGAATTATTGGAATTAGAATATCACGATCTATGTGTAAATTATTTATTTTTAAGTTTAATAATAAAAAATTCAACCTTTCATTTTACAAATAGTTGTATTGAATCATAAGAAAACTATTTATTAAATAAATTGGAATTAAATGATTAAACTCTATGTTTATAAAGAAGTTCATACATATGGAAAGTAGTCAATAATTTTACTTCAACTACTGTATGCTTAAAAAAAAAAACTACATTTCAATAATTGAATTAATTTTAAAAAACCCAAATCTCAATAAAGAAACATTAGAGTTAAATTCAACCTTCTGAGGATGAACGTATGCGAGTGACATGTTCTCTGACGGTGGTTTCCTTGGCGCTCACCGTCCAGAAGCTCCTCGAAGTCGTCCACGAAGAACTCCCTCAGCGGCGGACGCTTGGGTCTCTTCAGGGTGTTGAGCAGCTGCTGGATCTTGGACGAGACTCGGCTGTTGACGGCGACACCTTCGGACGAGACGGTCGTGAGACCAGGAAGCGGCGGAGGAACGAGAAACACGTGAAGGAAGGGGGGATGAGGGAAAAGATGTATTGAGGTGATGATGTCAGGAGGATGAAGGGCTGACGCTGAAGGACGGATATGCAGGTGTTAGGGGTCACGGGGGTCACAGGGGTCACGTCAAGGTGAAGGTTTGAGCTCCAGCCGGCTGTTCTGAGGTCAGTTACAGGTGAAAGACCAACGATCCTCACAAACTCAATTAAACAAAGTTAATAAAACAAATCAATCCAATCATTGACAGAAACAAACGATATTGATCCGTCACTCGTCGCACTTCCTTGTCTTTGAACCCCGTTTGGTCGTCTTTCTCTTCTTCTTCTGTCCATCTCAATACTTTCTCATCTCCATGAATTCAAACCAACAACCTTTTCCAAACATGTCTTCAAAACATTGAGAGGATACAGCAGCTGTCTAACGTTAGGACATGTTTTCTGTCTGTGATTTCGCAACACTAGAGTACTTGGAAAATACTGCAAATACATCCTACAGTGTCACAATATTATGTATCGTGATACATATCGTGTCGCCACATTCTTGCCAAGAAATCCCGGCGATGACTGAGCACGAGAGGATACAGTGATGTCTGAGGACAAGAGGATAAATCGATGTCTGAGGACAAGAGGATACAGCAGCTGTCTAACCAACGGACATGTTTTTCAGTCGGTGAATTCTGCAACGGCAGAGTATTATGTATCGTGATACATATCGTATCGCCATATTCTTGCCAAGGGATGCTGGCTATGGCTGAGGACGAGAGGATACAGTGACAATTGAGGACGAGAGGATACAGTGATGACTGAGGACGAGAGGATACAGTGAGTCCAGCAGCTTTAAAGCTGATGTTTGGACATATTTTGGTTTAAAAACAAATGAAAGCAGTTACGACTTTGTCAAGAGTCATGTGGTCTGTAAATACTACAACACCAGAGTCAAGTACTGGACAATACTACACATATATACTGTACTTGTTACTACACTATCACAACACCAGAGTCAAGTACTGGACAATACTACACATATATACTTGTTACTACACTATCAAGACACCAGAGTCAAGTACTGGACAATACTACACATATATACTTGTTACTACACTATCACAACACCAGAGTCGAGTACTGGACAATTCTACACATATATACTCGTTACTACACTGTCACAACACCAGAGTCAAGTACTGGACAATACTACACATATATACTCGTTACTACACTATCACAACACCAGAGACAAGTACTGGACAATACTATACATATATCCTTGTTACTTCACTATCACAACACCAGAGACAAGTACTAGACAATACTACACATACTGTATATACTTGTTACTACACTATCACAACACCAGAGTCAAGTACTGGACAATACTACACATACTGTATATACTTGTTACTACACTATCACAACACCAGAGACAAGTACTAGACAATACTACACATACTGTATATACTTGTTACTACACTATCACAACACCAGAGTCAAGTACTGGACAATACTACACATACTGTATATACTTGTTACTACACTATCACAACACCAGAGTCAAGTACTGGACTGGAATTCAAGCATCAACTAAAAAAAATTGTAGACATTTTAAGTTAATTTAAAGTTTAAACTTCATTATAAAGCCTTAAGTAACAGTCGTGTCTCTCTCTACGTAGACAAGTATCAGTTAAAACGTCATAAAACCTCCATAAAAACACCAAAACTATTCATACTTTTTCTACCTGACGTCTTCCTTCAGGGTCTTATTTTAGCCTCGTCTTTGTTCGACAGCCTCGGGGGGAACAAGAGCCACAGCTGCAGGAAACATGTCTTTCTATAATAAATCTGACTCGTGACGCTCCAGCGGCTCCTCGTGGACCAATTACAAGCCCCTGGAGCTCGGATCAGATCCTACGAGGTCCTGATCCTCTTCCACCGCAGGGTCGGACAGAAGGGGTCTTTTAAGTTAAGAGAAATTCTTTAAGTGCAGAATTTTTTTTTTCAGATTTTGGGAATTAGCATGAAATTTGCAACATTTTGTTACTAAAATAAAAATGTTCATAATGTTTAACAACGGTTTGTATATTAAGCGTATTTACGTTTACAATAAAAAAAAGGTGCAAAATAAATATAATATATTTTTATTATTATTATTTAAAAAAGTATGAATAACATAATGTATAATTCTTAAATAAATGTTCTCCACACAATGATTTATATTTTATTTAATAATGGTTTTAGAGGCTTTTTTTTCATCTTTATCCATTTCAAATGTCTTTTTCACAACCAGAAACTTTAATTTTTTTATTTTAATTTATCATATTTTATTTCTTTAATCTCTTTTCATTTCATTCATGTTATTAAATTATTTTATTTTATTTTATATTTTATTTTTTTATTAATCTATTTTTATTTCATTCATGTTATTACATTATTTTATTTTAATTTATCTTTTTTTATTTTTTATTAATCTATTTTTATTTCATTCATGTTATTACATTATTTTATTTTAATTTATCTTTTTTTTTTTTATTAATCTATTTTTATTTCATTCATGTTATTACATTATTTTATTTTAATTTATCTTTTTTTTTTTTATTAATCTATTTTTATTTCATTCATGTTATTACATTATTTTATTTTAATTTATCTTTTTTTTTTATTAATCTATTTTTATTTCATTCATGTTATTACATTATTTTATTTTAATTTATCTTTTTTTTTTTTATTAATCTATTTTTATTTCATTCATGTTATTACATTATTTTATTTTAATTTATCTTTTTTTTTTATTAATCTATTTTTATTTCATTCATGTTATTACATAATTTTATTTTAATTTATCTTTTTTTTTTTTATTAATCTATTTTTATTTAATTCATGTTATTACATTATTTTATTTTAATTTATAATATTTTATTTTACTTAATTCATCTCTTTTTATTTCGTTCATAATTACAATATTTTATTTTGTAATTGAATCACAAAACACTAAAAACTAAATAACAAAAGTTTCTTAATAAGAACTTAATTCATCAATAAAGTATTTTTTTACACATTAAAAATAGAAATTGTGTGAAATAAAAGTGATATTTTGTTTAATCTTCACTAATACTTTCACCTCTTGAAACGTTTCCAATATTTCTCTGGAGTTCTTCATATTCCAGGAGAGCAAACACACAACGACTCACAACTGTTGAAGCGCACACACACTAGGACTGGAGAAGCAAACACACAACGACTCACAACTGTTGAAGCGCACACACACTAAGACTGGAGAAGCAAACACACAACGACTCACAACTGTTGAAGCGCACACACACTAGGACTGGAGAAGCAAACACACAACGACTCACAACTGTTGAAGCGCACACACACACTAGGACTGGAGAAGCAAACACACAACGACTCACAACTGTTGAAGCGCACACACACACTAGGACTGGAGAAGCAAACACACAACGACTCACAACTGTTGAAGCGCACACACACACTAGGACTGGAGAAGCAAACACACACCGACTCACAACTGTTGAAGCGCACACACACACTAGGACTGGAGAAACAAACACACACCGACTCACAACTGTTGAAGCGCACACACACACTAGGAAGCGACTGGAGAAACAAACACACAACGACTCACAACTGTTGAAGCGCACACACACTAGGACTGGAGAAACAAACACACACCGACTCACAACTGTTGAAGCGCACACACACACTAGGAAGCGACTGGAGAAACAAACACACACCGACTCACAACTGTTGAAGCGCACACACACACTAGGAAGCGACTGGAGAAACAAACACACAACGACTCACAACTGTTGAAGCGCACACACACTAGGACTGGAGAAGCAAACACACAACGACTCACAACTGTTGAAGCGCACACACACACTAGGAAGCGACTGGAGAAACAAACACACAACGACTCACAACTGTTGAAGCGCACACACACTAGGACTGGAGAAACAAACACACACCGACTCACAACTGTTGAAGCGCACACACACTAGGACTGGAGAAGCAAACACACAACGACTCACAACTGTTGAAGCGCACACACACACTAGGAAGCGACTGGAGAAACAAACACACACCGACTCACAACTGTTGAAGCGCACACACACACTAGGACTGGAGAAGCAAACACACACCGACTCACAACTGTTGAAGCGCACACACACACTAGGAAGCGACTGGAGAAACAAACACACAACGACTCACAACTGTTGAAGCGCACACACACACTAGGAAGCGACTGGAGAAACAAACACACACCGACTCACAACTGTTGAAGCGCACACACACACTAGGAAGCGACTGGAGAAACAAACACACAACGACTCACAACTGTTGAAGCGCACACACACACTAGGAAGCGACTGGAGAAACAAACACACAACGACTCACAACTGTTGAAGCGCACACACACACTAGGAAGCGACTGGAGAAACAAACACACAACGACTCACAACTGTTGAAGCGCACACACACACTAGGAAGCGACTGGAGAAACAAACACACAACGACTCACAACTGTTGAAGCGCACACACACACTAGGAAGCGACTGGAGAAACAAACACACACCGACTCACAACTGTTGAAGCGCACACACACACTAGGAAGCGACTGGAGAAACAAACACACAACGACTCACAACTGTTGAAGCGCACACACACACTAGGAAGCGACTGGAGAAACAAACACACAACGACTCACAACTGTTGAAGCGCACACACACACTAGGAAGCGACTGGAGAAACAAACACACAACGACTCACAACTGTTGAAGCGCACACACACACTAGGAAGCGACTGGAGAAACAAACACACACCGACTCACAACTGTTGAAGCGCACACACACACTAGGAAGCGACTGGAGAAACAAACACACACTGACTCACAACTGTTGAAGCGCACACACACACTAGGAAGCGACTGGAGAAACAAACACACACCGACTCACAACTGTTGAAGCGCACACACACACTAGGAAGCGACTGGAGAAACAAACACACAACGACTCACAACTGTTGAAGCGCACACACACACTAGGAAGCGACTGGAGACACACAGATGAAGAACGGTTATAAATACCATCAGTCAAACCCAGGGATCCTTCTTTCCTCCACTCAACCCCTGAAGAAGAAGAAACACATCAACACATTTGCTTCTGTCGTCCTCGTCGTTGGTTAGTTAAGTTAGTTAAGATAGTTAGTCGTGAGTCGGTCGACTGTTAGTCTACTTGTGTCTGAAAGGTGTTTTGTTTTCTGTGAAGTGACACTAGTTGTCTTTTCGTGTCTAAACAACAAGGATCTGACAGAATTCTGAGCCGCTCTAGTAGAAGAACTCACATTTCTGCTTCAAACTCTTCACTGGCTGCTCTAGTAGAAGAACTCACATTTCTCCTTCAAACTCTTCACTGGCTGCTCTAGTAGAAGAACTCACATTTCTCCTTCAAACTCTTCACTGGCTGCTCTAGTAGAAGAACTCACATTTCTCCTTCAAACTCTTCACTGGCCGCTCTAGTAGAAGAACTCACATTTCTGCTTTAAAACTCTTCACTGGCTGCTCTAGTAGAAGAACTCACATTTCTCCTTCAAACTCTTCACTGGCTGCTCTAGTAGAAGAACTCACATTTCTCCTTCAAACTCTTCACTGGCTGCCAGTTTCTTTCAGGATCATTTTAAAATTCTGGTTCTTACTTTCAGATCTATTCATGGTCAGACCTTCCATCAGTGATCTGATCCAGACTTACACCCCAGCTCGGGCTCTGAGGTCTGTGGATCAGAATCTACTGATGGTTCCTGAACTTCCGGACCAGAGGAGAGAAATCCCGGGTCTAGAAAGATCTTTAGAAATAACTATTAATATTTACTTACTAAACTACTGAGAAATAAAATGACTGTAAAGAAAAGGTAAAGAACAAAATGTTTTATTGTTTGTGAAGAAACTTTTCGTTGTTGATCAAAGTAACTGAACGTTGACATGTTTTCAAATGAGTCTCAAGAGCGAGAGTTTATAAATAAATGAAGATTCATGTTCTTCGCGTCTGATCCTCTGATGCAGAAGCAGTCGAGCCTCAATGTTCTTAAACCCTTGTGTTGTCTCTGGGTCAAGGTGACCCGGAGGCCTGAAAACAAATGTGTTGATGGTATCCCTTGTGTTATACCAGGGTCAAGGTGACCCGGAGGTTAGAAAACAAACGTGTTTGTGGTGTCCCTTGTGTTGTCTCTGGGTCAAGGTGACCCGGAGGCCTGAAAACAAATGTGTTTATGGTATCCCTTGTGTTATACCAGGGTCAAGGTGACCCGGAGGTTAGAAAACAAACGTGTTTGTGGTGTCCCTTGTGTTGTCTCTGGGTCAAGGTGACCCGGAGGCCTGAAAACAAATGTGTTTATGGTATCCCTTGTGCTATACCAGGGTCAAGGTGACCCGAAGGTTAGAAAACAAACGTGTTTGTGGTGTCCCTTGTGTTGTCTCTGGGTCAAGGTGACCCAAAGTCAAAAAATATTAGCATGATGGCATGTTAGCACGTTAGCACGTTAGCATATTAGCATGGCAGTTTCAGGTGTGTTCCTGGTACAGAACACATGTGGGTCCTTTTACAAAAACTATGGAAGTATATCGGAGTCATCAGAATATTGTTGAATTGAATATTTCAACCATTGAAACTACAATATTTCTTTGTTTGAATTCAATATAAAAAAGTTGGTACAATAGTGCCAACGTTTAAACTAACATTTTAACACAATTCAACTGTAAAAATGAAGTAAAAAAAACTCCAATATTCTGATGTCACTGGTATAAACCTCCGTTTAAAACCTTTAAAAACCACCTCAGAGTCATGTGACAGTGGTCATAATGTTACGGCGCATCAGTGCAAGTTTTGATCAGTGTTTTCGTGAGATTCTGCTCGTAGAGACTGGTTGTAACCATGGCGACAAGCTAGGGTCGGGAAGCGGCAACCGTGAAAGAGCAACCGGCTGTCTGACGGGGGAGACACGGGGGAGACAGAGGGGAGACAGAGGGGAGACAGAGGGGAGACAGAGGGAAGACAGAGGGGGAGCCAGAGGAGGAGACAGAGGGGAGACAGAGGGGAGACAGAGGGGAGACAGAGGGGAGACAGTGGGGGAGATAGAGGGGGAGACAGGGGGGAGAAAGAGGGGAGACAGTGAGGGAGACAGAGGGGGAGACAGTGGGTGAGACAGAAGGGAGATAGAGGGGGAGACAGAGAGGGAGACAGGGGGAGAAAGAGGGGAGACAGTGGGGGAGACAGAAGGGGAGACAGAGAGGGAGACAGAGAGGGAGACAGGGGGGAGAAAGAGGGGAGACAGTGAGGGAGACAGAGAGGGAGACAGAGAGGGAGACAAGGGGGAGAAAGAGGGGAGACAGTGAGGGAGACAGAGAGGGAGACAGAGAGGGAGACAGGGGGGAGAAAGAGGGGAGACAGAGGGGGAGACAGAGGGGGAGACAGTGGGTGAGACAGTGGGTGAGACAGGGGGGAGAAAGAAGGGGAGACAGTGGGGGAGACAGTGGGGGAGACAGAGGGGGAGACAGAGGGGGAGACAGAGAGGGAGACAGGGGGGAGAAAGAAGGGGAGACAGTGGGAGAGACAGAGGGGGAGACAGTGGGGGAGACAGAGGGGGAGACAGAGAGGGAGACAGGGGGGAGAAAGAAGGGGAGACAGTGGGGGAGATAGAGGGGGAGAAAGAGGGGAGACAGTGAGGGAGACAGAGGGGGAGACAGAGGGGGAGACAGAAGGGAGACGAGCGGTAGATCCCAGCGACTCACCATCTGCCGTCTCCATGATGCTGGTCTGGTGGTTGTTGCCGCGGGAGACGCCTCGTACTGAACCCACCTGAGGGTCGACCTGGAGCGACGAACGCTCCGACAGCCCCGTCACGTCGGGGGGAGCCGTGTGGGCGTCTGTGGGGGGGGTCAGGGGTCAAAAGGTCAGATTGCACCAGACGTCGGCACATGTCGACAGAAGTTATTTCTAAATCTTCTAAATTGAGTATTTTTTATTCTGTAGCTTTTTCAGTTCAATAAATTTTACAAAAAAAACTTTAAATTAAGAAATAATTGAATTAAATTATAAACAAAAATATTTAAATGCCTAATTAAAGATTAATTCACAGTTAATTAATTTAAAAGTTTAATCCAATCATTCAATATTCTCACGTTCTTCTCTCTATAATGAGTCACGTCTGAGATTTAATGAAATATAATGAAAAAATTTGGCTGATTTAAACAAAATGTGTCTCAAAACTCGCTGCAACATGTATAAAGCGTTTAAATATATTATAAATGAACAGTATTTATTAGTATTTTAGAAAATAACGAATGTTAAGTTATAGTAATATGAAGAATTAATGTATTTTATCTTAATTTTTGACGCAATGAAAAGCAAAAATGTCTCCAGTATAAAAACAAATAAATACAAACAAACTTTTGTAGAGAATTGATGCAACAAATCATGACATTATGACTTAAACATTATAATTCAATTATTATTATTATATATTTGACTGAATAACTTGATTTTAGCTAAATAACTTTGAGAGTAAAATGTCCAGTATTTGTTTAAGAAGGTCGGTCACTTGTATGGCTTCAAACTGCTGCTGCTGCTAGCAAAGTACTTTTTAAAAACAACATACAACCAAAATTTGTGTTACTTGTGTCACAAATTGTGTTTTTATCAGTAAGTAACACTTGATTGACAACTGTGGAAAATAATAATCATCCATTTCTTTCCTATTTTTAGTTGAATTGTATACTTTGTTTGATTTGAAATGACCTCCTTGGAGGTGGTAATGTTGCATTCAGGGCTTTTCTGGTCATTACAGCTTCATTAGGGAAATATTATCGAAAAAATATCATCAACAAAAGTCGATTTAATTTTTTTAAAGGCAGTGTGGGGAGACAGAGAGGGAGACAGGGGGGAGAAAGATGGGAGACAGTGGGGGAGACAGAGGGGGAGACAGAGAGGGAGACAGTGGGGGAGACAGAGAGGGAGACAGTGGGGGAGACAGAGAGGGAGAGAGTGGGTGAGACAGAAGGGAGAAAGAGGGGAGACAGTGGGGGAGACAGAGGGGGAGACAGTGGGTGAGACAGAGAGGGAGAGCGTGGGTGAGACAGAAGGGAGAAAGAGGGGAGACAGTGGGGGAGACAGAGAGGGAGAGAGTGGGGGAGACAGAGAGGGAGAGAGTGGGGGAGACAGAAGGGAGAAAGAGGGGAGACAGTGGGGGAGACAGAGAGGGAGAAAGAGGGGAGACAGTGGGGGAGACAGAGAGGGAGACAGTGGGGGAGACAGAGAGGGAGAGAGTGGGTGAGACAGAAGGGAGAAAGAGGGGAGACAGTGGGGGAGACAGAGAGGGAGAGAGTGGGGGAGACAGAGAGGGAGAGAGTGGGGGAGACAGAAGGGAGAAAGAGGGGAGACAGTGGGGGAGACAGAGGGGGAGACAGAGAGGGAGAGAGTGGGGGAGACAGAAGGGAGAAAGAGGGGAGACAGTGGGGGAGACAGAGAGGGAGACACGGGGGAGAAAGATGGGAGACAGTGGGGGAGACAGAGGGGGAGACAGAGAGGGAGAGAGTGGGGGAGACAGAAGGGAGAAAGAGGGGAGACAGTGGGGGAGACAGAGAGGGAGACAGGGGGGAGAAAGATGGGAGACAGTGGGGGAGACAGAGGGGGAGACAGAGAGGGAGACAGTGGGGGAGACAGAGAGGGAGAGAGTGGGGGAGACAGAAGGGAGAAAGAGGGGAGACAGTGGGGGAGACAGAGAGGGAGACAGGGGGGAGAAAGATGGGAGACAGTGGGGGAGACAGAGGGGAGACAGTGGGGGAGACAGAGGGGAGACAGAGGGGGAGACAGAGAGGGAGAGAGTGGGGGAGACAGAAGAGAGAAAGAGGGGAGACAGTGGGGGAGACAGAGGGGAGACAGAGGGGGAGACAGAGAGGGAGAGAGTGGGGGAGACAGAAGAGAGAAAGAGGGGAGACAGTGGGGGAGACAGAGGGGGAGACAGAGAGGCAGACAGAGGGGGAGACAGAGGGGGAGACAGAGGGGGAGACAGTGGGGGAGACAGAGAGGCAGACAGAGGGGGAGACAGAGGGGGAGACTAAAACAGAAAGCAGAGCAGAAAACTCTTAAAACTCTTACTCGTAAACGTGACTGTTTTTTTTTTTTTTAATTGTCGATTTTAATCAACAAAAGTCGTAGTTTTTTAAAGGCACAAATAAATCAAACCTGGCGTCACTCACCGATGTGCGTGTGAGCCATGAGGTCGGCGAGCGCGGTGGCGGCGGCGTTGGCGTTGAGGACGGCGTGCGCGGTGCTGTTGGCGAGCGAGCGCCCGCCCGGGTGCGACGAGGTGGACGAGGCGGAGGACGAGGTGGACGAACCCTGGATCACGCGGTTGAACCAGTGCTCCACGGCCGGGTGGCGCTCCTGGTACGGCGTGGACGAGGTCAGGCGTCCCTGGCGCCGCAACGAGCCTTCGTCTTCGGACGCCGACGAGGTGTCTGTGATTGACAGGATGTCATCAGTCACATGCTCAAGGTCACGGGTGTGAAACTCTATTTAGTAGTAGAAGAATTAGAAGTAGTAGAAGTAGTGGTAGAAGTAGCAGTAGATGTAGTAGTAGAAGTAGAAGTAGTAGTAGAAGTAGTAGTAGCAGAAGTAGAAGTAGTAGTAGAAGTAGTAGTAGAAGTAGTAGAAGTAGTAGAAGAAGTAGTAGAAGTAGAAGTAGAAGTAGTAGTAGAAGTAGTAGAAGAAGTAGAAGTAGTAGTAGAAGTAGTAGAAGTAGTAGAAGAAGTAGTAGAAGTAGAAGTAGAAGTAGTAGTAGAAGTAGAAGTAGTAGTAGAAGTAGTAGTAGAAGTAGTAGAAGTAGTAGAAGAAGTAGTAGAAGTAGAAGTAGAAGTAGTAGTAGAAGTAGTAGAAGAAGTAGAAGTAGTAGTAGAAGTAGTAGTAGAAGTAGTAGAAGAAGTAGTAGAAGTAAAAGTAGAAGTAGTAGTAGAAGTAGTAGAAGAAGTAGTAGTAGTAGAAGTAGAAGTAGTAGTAGAAGTAGTAGTAGCAGAAGTAGAAGTAGTAGTAGAAGTAGAAGTAGAAGTAGTAGTAGAAGTAGTAGAAGAAGTAGAAGTAGTAGTAGAAGTAGTAGTAGAAGTAGTAGAAGAAGTAGTAGAAGTAGAAGTAGAAGTAGTAGTAGAAGTAGTAGAAGAAGTAGAAGTAGTAGTAGAAGTAGTAGTAGAAGTAGAAGTAGAAGTAGAAGAAGTAGTAGCAGAAGTAGAAGTAGTAGAAGAAGTAGAAGTAGTAGTAGACGTAGTAGTAGAAGTAGAAGTAGAAGTAGAAGAAGTAGTAGCAGAAGTAGAAGTAGTAGAAGAAGTAGAAGTAGAAGTAGTAGTAGACGTAGTGTTAGAAGTAGAAGTAGAAGAATTAGTAGCAATGGTAGAAGTAGAAGTAGGGGTAGAAGTAGAAGTAGTAGTAGTAGTAGAAGTAGAAGAATTAGTAGTAGACGTAGTAGTAGAATTAGTAGTAGAAGTAGAAGAAGAAGTAGAAGTAGAGGTAGACGTAGTAGTAGAAGTAGACGGATGCCATCCAGAGGCCGGAAGTTAAATTGCAACACAAAATGAACAAACGGCGTAAATATTTTTCTCATATTAATATACATTGAATATACATTGAATCTAATATGTTAACTGTAAACAATGTTTTTAATTGTATTGATTTATTTCATCTTATACACACTCATTGAAATATAAACCATAAAAAACCTTAATTAACATATTTTGATTCAGTGAAGTTAAATATGGATACAGTATGAAAACTCTCCAAGTACTTCATTATTTCCTCACAGGTCTGGTCCAAGACAGGTGGACCACATCAGCTCACCTGGGGGGGTACATGAGCTCACCTGGGGGGGTACATGAGCTCACCTGGGGGGGTACATGAGCTCACCTGCGGGGGTACATGAGCTCACCTGGGGGGGTACATGAGCTCACCTGGGGGGGTACATGCCTCCACCGAGGACTGCACTAACACAGATCTTCTCTTCGACGGCATCGGCATCTTCCTCTCCTTGTATTTGGCCAGAGCTGCTTGCACGGCTTCAGTGTGAAGATCTGCGGACGTGTTCAGACATGAAACCAGACCAGGACCGGAACCACATGTGGATCTGGACACTCACCGGACCTGAAGCGTTCATCTCTGGTGTTCGCTCGAGACTTGTTGTTCTTGGACGCAGGGACCCCGGCCTGGGAGGAAACCTGGATCCGATGGTCGATCTGAAGCGAAGGGTCTACGCCTGGAACCACCACAGAGGGGGTCAGATTCAAAGAAGATCCAGTGGATTAATAATCACAAAACTTTTCAATGGAAAAATACTTTGATTGAGGAGCAGAGAGAAGATAACAAGTTTTTTTTCTACTTTTCTTTTTTTGTAATTGACGTTTTAATATAGTATTAGAATATCTCAGATTAGCATTAAATGAAAACATAGTTAAAAGAAGATATTGGATGTAACTTTCTCGTAAAGAAGTAGGAAAACTACACAGTGATGGAAAAAAAAAACTTTTGCGAAATATATATGTATACATTTTTATGTATGTCGCTAATTTACAGTTTATACTTTCAGTCATTCCTGTTTATAGTCACTTTCACAGGTTAATCGAAGGTGAAGTATGTTTTGTGATCGTTACTTAGCGGGCTAACGTTCAAGCTAACTTCAAGATAACATTCAAGCTTACGTTCAGGCTAACATCTAAGATAATGTTTAGGCTAACATCCAAGATAATGTTCAAGCTAACGTTCAAGCTTATGCTCAAAGCTAACGTTCAAGCTAACATTCAAGCTTACATTCAAGCTAACGTTCAAGCTAACGTTCAAGCTAATGTTCAAGATAACATTCAAGCTAATGTTCAAGCTAACACTCAAGCTTAAGTTCAAGCTTACGTTCAAGCTTACGTTCAAGCTAACGTTCAAGATAACGTTCAAGCTAACGTTCGAGCTAACGTTCAAGATAGCTTTCAAGCTAACGTTCAAGCTAACATTCAAGCTAACGTTCAAACTTATGTTCAAGCTAATGTTCAAGCTTTAGAAGAAACAACATTTATATAGGATTCAAAAATACTTTCAGAATACGTTATGATTTTATTGTGTTTGAATACATTTTATGGGACCATTAACTTTGTTAGCTGCAGTTCAGCCGTCAAACAGATATTTCGGAAAGACCTTACATTTTTTATCAAATTTGCAGTTTCTTTTTGCTGTTATTTTACTCGGGGTTCTGTTAATTGTTATATTAAAAAGAAAAATGCTAAAATAATGTAACAGTTTATTCTGAATATCAAGTATTTTCCTAAGTATCGGCATTAAGTTGAGTTTTGTGCTTCAAGATAACATTCAAGCTAATGTTCAAGCTTACGTTCAAGCTAATGTTCAAGATAACATTAAAGCTAACGTTCAAGCAAAATTCGAGCTAACATTCAAGCTAACGTTCAAGCTAATGTTCAAGATAACATTCAAGCTAATGTTCAAGCTTACGTTCAAGCTATCGTTCAAGCTAAAGTTCAAGCTAACGTTCAAGCTAATGTTCAAGCTAACATTCAAGCTTACGTTTAAGCTAACGTTCAAGCTAATGTTCAAGCTTACGTTCAAAATAACATTCATGCTTATGTTCAAGCTAACGTTCAAGCTAACATTCAAGCTAGCATTCAAGCTAACGTTCAAGCTTACGTTCAAGCTAATGTTCAAGCTAACGTTCAAGCTTATGTTCAAGCTAAAGTATTGTATTACGTTTATGGGACTATTAACTTTGTTAGCTTCAGTTTAGCCGTCGAACAGATATTTCGTAATAACTTTTATGTTAGACCTTCAATTTTTTATCAAATTTGCTGTTATTTTACTTGTGGTTCTGTTAACTGTTATATTTAAAAGAAAAACGCTAAAATAAAGTAACAGTTTATTCTGAATTTGGATTATAGTATCGTATCAAGTATTTTCCTGAGTATCGGCATCAAGTTGAACACTTTCAGTATCAACACTAGTTGTGAGTCTTACAGAACACGCTACACTTTGATGCTAACAAACGACGACAAACTTCCTGTCCGAGACGTAGAGATGGAGAAAGTGAAGCAGACTCTCAGCATCTGTGTAAACGGTGACACACGGTCTCATAAACCACAGTGTCCTCACAAACCAGCGACCTCTCGCCTCGACACCTTCAGCCCGACCGCAACCGGTTTGATTTCTTTAAGTCACTTTAGTATCAGCACAACACTAGTTGTGAGTCTTTCAGAACACGCTACACTTTGATGCGAACAAACGACGACAAACTTCCTGTACGAGATGTAGAGATGAAGAAAGTAAAGCAGACTCTCAGCATCTGTGTAAACATGAGGACTAGGGTCTCATAAACCACAGTGTCCTCACAAACCAGCGACCTCTCGCCTCGACACCTTCAGCCCGACCGGAACCGGTTTGATTTCTTTAAGTCACTTTAGTATCAGCACAACACTAGTTGTGAGTCTTTCAGAACACGCTACACTTTGATGCGAACAAACGACGACAAACTTCCTGTACGAGATGTAGAGATGAAGAAAGTGAAGCAGACTCTCAGCATCTGTGTAAACATGAGGACTAGGGTCTCATAAACCACAGTGTCCTCACAAACCAGCGACCTCTCGCCTCGACACCTTCAGCCCGACCGGAACCGGTTTGATTTCTTTAAGTCACTTTAGTATCAGCACAACACTAGTTGTGAGTCTTTCAGAACACGCTACACTTTGATGCGAACAAACGACGACAAACTTCCTGTACGAGATGTAGAGATGAAGAAAGTAAAGCAGACTCTCAGCATCTGTGTAAACATGAGGACTAGGGTCTCATAAACCACAGTGTCCTCACAAACCAGCGACCTCTCGCCTCGACACCTTCAGCCCGACCGGAACCGGGTTTGATTTCTTTAAGTCACTTTAGTATCAGCACAACACTAGTTGTGAGTCTTTCAGAACACGCTACACTTTTATGCGAACAAACGACGACAAACTTCCTGTACGAGATGTAGAGATGAAGAAAGTGAAGCAGACTCTCAGCATCTGTGTAAACATGAGGACTAGGGTCTCATAAACCACAGTGTCCTCACAAACCAGCGACCTCTCGCCTCGACACCTTCAGCCCGACCGGAACCGGTTTGATTTCTTTAAGTCACTTTAGTATCAGCACAACACTAGTTGTGAGTCTTTCAGAACACGCTACACTTTTATGCGAACAAACGACGACAAACTTCCTGTACGAGACGTAGAGATGAAGAAAGTGAAGCAGACTCTCAGCATCTGTGTAAACATGAGGACTAGGGTCTCATAAACCACAGTGTCCTCACAAACCAGCGACCTCTCGCCTCGACACCTTCAGCCCGACCGGAACCGGTTTGATTTCCCACCTAAACCGGCGCCGTCAGCGAAGGCTCGAGAGGAGACGACGGACATACGTACGACATGCACACACACAATCATCGACACACAACCGCCGCGGAAGATACACAACGACCTGAGGACACTCGAGGACACATTCTTCCTCAGAGCGAGGCTATCGTTTCGCCATATGCTGCTCCTGGATGCGGTTCTGACGCCGAGCTCCCGCAGGAAGCAGGTCCGGGGAAGCGAGCCAGGACAGCCGGTTGCCGGGCAGAGCACGCTTGACAGGCGGCGGAGTTCGGCCAATCGGACGCGGCGGTCCGGAAAGAATCTGGATTTATTGGTCGGCCGCGTACATGTGACTGTGAGGCACCTTTGTTATGAAGTCGCGGAGTTGAAGCGAGTCAATACTTATTCAACCGTTGTATGAAATAATGAAAGTCGCAGCACGTCCTTGACAATCTACCTTAAATAATAAACGAGTAATTATCTTCTTACACGTTATTTTTCAGTACTTTCAACAGCGGTCCCTCCTTTATTACATTTTTCACCCGTTAAAATTAAAACCCTCTCAGTAACTGTGACCTGAACTACTCACATAGTGCTTTGCCGCCCAGCCAACCAATCACATCCCTCTCAAAAAACCCTCTCGGTAACGTTGACCTGATCTACTCACACAGTGCTTTGCCGCCCAGCCAACCAATCACTTCCCTCTCAAAAAACCCTCTGGGTAACGGTGACCAGAAGTACCCACATAGTCCTTTGCCGCCCAGCCAACCAATCACATCCCCCTCAACAACCCTTTTGGTAACAGTGACCTGATCCACACTCATAGTGCTTTGCCGCCCAGCCAACCAATGACATCCCTCTCAAAAAACCCTCTCAGTAACGGTGACCTGAGCTACACATATAGTGCTTTGCCGCCCAGCCAACCAATCACATCCCTCTCAACAACCCTCTCAGTAACGGTGACCTGATCTACTCACATAGTGCTTTGCCGCCCAGCCAACCAATCAAATCTCTCTCAACAACGCTCTCGGTAACGGTGACGTGATCTACTGACATAGTGCTTTGCCGCCCAGCCAACCAATCAAACAACCCTAGTTATGGTAAGCGCGATCAGTTCACAGCAAGAAGGTTGCAGGTTCGCTCCCAGGTCGGGAGGGAGTCAACTTGTGACCTTTCTGTGTGAGTTTGTATGTGGGTTTACTCCGGGCACTCCGGTTTCCTCCCACAGTCCTAAAACATACGGAGGTTGTTTGAGGATGTATGTATGTATGTATGTATGTAACTTTAAACATAATTTATACAGAAGGTCAAACACAAAGGTCAAGTTATCGTTCTTTTATCGACAGCTGATTTAAATACGTCTACACCATCTCAACTCAGACGATTGAATGTTTAATCTTGATAAAAGATCTTCTGTTAGCACGTGCTGTTAGCACGTGTTGTTAGCACGTGTTGTTAGCACGTGTTGTTAGCACGTGTTGTTAGCACGTGTTGTTAGCACGTGTTGTTAGCACGTGTTGTTAGCACGTGTTGTTAGCACGTGTTGTTAGCACGTCGGTGGTGCTGAGGAGGCCTTACCTTGGATCTGAGGGATGTACGGCGCCAACAGTTTGCTTCTTTTCTTCTCGTAGCCCTTCTGAGTGATGTCGCCTGCACAGAGGGAAAGAGGGGGAGAGAGGGAGGAGAGAGAGGGAGGAGGGGGGAGAGAGATGAGTCATTAGCTTTGGTTCTGACCCGTTTGCTGGTTCCGTCGTCGCAGGAGCCACGTTTGCAGGAGAGCCGTTAAGAAGTGAACGTTTAGAAGAAACTCATTCAAGGTCGATTTGATGTGTTGTGACCCGTTGGATTTATCTCTACAATAACATTCAAATCAAGCTAAATATATGGTTTTATAAGAGTCTATATTTCTGTGAACACAATAAAAGGAATAAAAGTTACATTACATAGAAAAAAATTCTATTTTACTGCAAAGAGAAGGAACCGAATTGAAAATACTGTAGAAATTACTTTTTAAAACATTATTAACTAACAAAATAATTGTTTTTCATCGTTACTCCTGTCGTTTTCAAACTTAAAATATGCCCAAACATCAGCTTTAAAAGCACTGTATCCTCTCGTCCTCAGTCATTGCCAGGATCCCTTGGCAAGAATGTGGCGATACGATATATTTCATCATACAAGGACAACAATACGATATACTGTGAAATACAGTAGGAACAAGGACATATTTGTAGTATTCACTGTATCCTCTTGTCCTCAGTCATCGCTGGGATCTTTGTGATTAAAACAATTAAACGCATGTCTAGGAGTGTGTATTGTCAAGAATATGAGATGATGCGTATTGCGATACAGGGTCAACAATAAAACATGTAGTGATAGTGTAGTAACAAAGCTGTAGCTGTAGTATTGTCAAGTACTTGACTCTGGTGTTGTGATAGTGTAGTAACAAGTATATATGTGTAGTATTGTCCAGTACTTGACTCTGGTGTTGTGATAGTGTAGTAACAAGTATATATGTGATGTATTGTCCAGTACCTTTCTCTGGTGTTGTGATAGTGTAGAAACAAGGATATATGTGTAGTATTGTCGAGTACTTGACTCTGGTGTTGTGATAGTGTAGTAACAAGTATATATGTGTAGTATTTTCCAGTACTTGACTTTGGTGTTGTGATAGTGTTGTAACAAGTATATATGTGTAGTATTGTCCAGTACTTGACCTTGGTGTTGTGATAGTGTAGTAACAAGTATACTGTATATGTGTAGTATTGTCCAGTACTTGACCTTGGTGTTGTGATAGTGTAGTAACAAGTATACTGTATATGTGTAGTATTGTCCAGTACTTGACTCTGCTGTTGTGATAGTGTAGTAACAAGGATATATGTGTAGTATTGTCCAGTACTTGACTCTGGTGTTGTGATAGTGTAGTAACAAGTATATATGTGTAGTATTGTCTAGTACTTGACTCTGGTGTTGTGATAGTGTAGTAACAAGTATATATGTGTAGTTTTGTCGAGTACTTGACTCTGGTGTTGTGATAGTGTAGTAACAAGTATATATGTGTAGTATTGTCGAGTACTTGACTCTGGTGTTGTGATAGTCTAGTAACAAGTATATATGTGTAGTATTGTCCAGTACTTGACTCTGGTGTTGTAGTATTTACAGACCACATGACTCTTGATGAAGTCGTAACTGCTTTCATTTGTTTTTAAACCAAAATAAGTCCAAATATCAGCTTTAAAACCTGCTGGACTCACTGTATCCTCTTGTCCTTAGTCATCGCCGGGATCTCACTGAATTTCATTTTTACTACTACTATTTTAATACGTATTGACCGCTACTATGTAGAGGCCCAAAGTTGAATTTCAACACAAAAAAAATGATTATTTACATTTAAAAAAAATTGAATTATTTTATGAAAAATAAAACATAACAACTAAATTAAATATGATCTGAAAGCCCAAAAAATATGTAAAATATAATTTTTAAAAATATAGCGGTATTTATGTATATTCATATTTTCTTACCCTCTAAGTTGAAAAATGACAAATTTTCAGATTTCACTGGATTAATTCTTTCACCGCTGGTCTGAGGATGAAATCATTGTAACGTGTGTGTACATGTGTGTACATGTGTGTCACTGCTTCATTGTGTGTCCTCGCAGCAACACAACGGTGTTGTGGTGTGCGAGCAGGTGTTGTTGATCTCACTGGTCGTGCTGCTGGTCCTGAGTCACCGCCGTCTCAATGCGGGCCCTGTCCGGGCCCCGGGGCCGAACAATGGCGAGCTGTGCGGCGGTGTGAGTCTGCTGACCTGACACTGAGTGTGTGTCTGTCGGCGTGTCGTGCATACCAAAGTGTGTGAGCGTACACACACCACGGCAGCCTGCCTGACAACACAATAGCAGGTTTTCTCTGTCGGCCCCTGAGTTATGAACATGTGACCTTTGAACTTCATTTACCACAACAGAGAAAATTGAAACTGAAGTTTGTTTTGCTATAAATACAAGCAAATGTTTGTACATGTGTGTTT
>NC_141829.1:5124431-5149431 GCF_982586985.1 Callionymus lyra
TATATACTTGTTACTACACTATCACAACACCAGAGTCAAGTACTGGACAATACTACACATATATACTTGTTACTACACTATCACAACACCAGAGTCAAGTACTGGACAATACTACACATATATACTTGTTACTACACTATCATGACACCAAAGTCAAGTACTGGACAATACTACACATATATCGTTGTATTACGTGTCACCAGCTACAGATGAGGAGCTTCACACCAGGAACGAGGGATGAGATTATGGAGGATCAGTCACGAAGGAAGAGAGAAGAGAAACAAACAAAGGAAGACATGGATGAGAGGAAATCACTTCCTTTCTCAGCTCAGGTGAACAAATGTCTCCTTCACACACGGTCGCACACATCACAACTTCTAAATGCTGTAATTAAGATATTTGGCTGATGTACAACACACACACCCACACACACACACACACACCCCCACACACAAACAGACACACACAAACAGACACACACACACACACACACACACACACACACACACACACACACACACACACACACACACACACACACACACACACACACACACACACACACACACACACACACACACAAACAGACAGACACACTAATACAAACGTACAGACCCACGCAGACACATACAGAGACACACACTAACACACACAAACAGACACACACACTAATACAAACGTACAGACACACGCAGACACATACAGAGACACACACTAACACACACATATACCTACAGACACATGCACATACAGACACACACATGTACGGAAACACACTAACAAACACGTACAGACACACACTATCACACACACGTACAGACCCACACAGACACCTGCAGACCCACACACACATGCAGACACACACGTATAGACCCACACAGACACCTGCAGACACACACACGTATAGACCCACACAGACACCTGCAGACACACACACGTACAGACCCACACAGACACCTGCAGACACACACACGTACAGACCCACACAGACACGTGCGGACACAGACACATACAGACCCACACACACACGTACAGACCCACACAGACACCTGCAGACACACACACTAACACACACAAGACATGAGAAGCTGCAGCTGCTCATTCAGTTGATCATGAAGAAAATAAACAATGTGTCGTTGATTACAGTCGCACACAAATGCTGCTCGATTGTAAGAGATGTTATGATGCGTCGATGTGTTGATGTGTTGATGTGTCGTTGTGTTGATGTGTCGATTGTATCATCAGTGTGTGTGTGTGTTGTGATGTGTGACTCTTTTGTATCATCAGTGTGTGTTTGTACAAAACTCTCTTCTCACTGAAATTTTGACATTAGAAAATGAGTTACACACTCACACATTCACACACACTCACACACACTGATGGCAGTAGGCTGCGACGCAGCGCGCCAGCTCCACCATCAGGAGCAATCAGGGTAAAGTGTCTTGCTCAGGGACACAATCTGGTCCGGAACTGTGATTTGCCATTGACAACTTTCGACATCGCAACATAGAGTTTAAACGGAGATTGTGTGCGTTGAAATGCATCATGGGAGTTCACGGGTTGTTGGCCCCATAATTAAGATCAGCGTGTTTAAATAAACCATCGACGTCTCTGGAGGATCGAAGCGTTTGAATGTAAAGAAGCGAACGACGACTCATCTATTATTCAGTTTCACTTCCTCAGTGTGTATCTGTGCGTCACACACGCAACTAAGTAGGTCAGCGATCGTCAAGGTTTGTACACGCCGGGTCATTCCCTTGCTAGCTGGAGGTGCTAGCATCACACGGTAATATCACGTTTAATTGACTGATAACTTGATATTAGCAGGTGATGCTAGCTGGAGGTGCTAGCATCACACGCTAATATATCGTTCAACTCACTGATAACGTGATATTAGCATGTGATGCGAGCTGGAGGTGCTAGCATCACATGCTAATATTACGTTCAATTCACTGATAACTTCATATTAGCATGTGATGTGAGCTGGAGGTGCTAGCATCACATGCTAATATTACGTTCAATTCACTGATAACTTCATATTAGCATGTGATGTGAGCTGGAGGTGCTAGCATCACCCGCTAATATCACGTTCAAATTAACTGATAACTTGATATTAGCATGTGATGTGAGCTGGAGGTGCTAGCATCACATGCTAATATATCATTCAACTCACTGATAATGTGATATTAGCGTGTGATGCTAGCTGGAGGTGCTAGCATCACATGCTAATATATCATTCAACTCACTGATAATGTGATATTAGCGTGTGATGCTAGCTGGAGGTGCTAGCATCACATGCTAATATATCATTCAACTCACTGATAATGTGATATTAGCGTGTGATGCTAGCTGGAGGTGCTAGCATCACACGCTAATATCGGATTTTCGCTGATAACGTGGAAGACGATTGCGTTACTAGTGACAGATACTGGAGGGGAAACTTAACACATGTTTAAAACTGGCCTTTATTGTGTGACTAAAACATGAACACACACACACACACACACACACACACACACACACACACACACACACACACACACACACACACACACACACACACACACACACACACACACACACACACACACACACACACACACACACACACACACACACACACACACACACACACACACACACGAGAGGCAGATGTGCGACAACATTAACCGGAGGCACCATAAAGACCAGCGGAGACGCATGTGTGCGACTCCTGTTTTAATGACTCGCATTAGTTAGTGGCTCAGAAACCACAACCGCTTGCAGACACACACACACACACAGACACACACACACACACACACACACACACACAGACACACACACACACATTAATATTAAGTACCCCCTCCTCCTCTCCATCCCCCCGTTGACCCCTGTTGACATGACACATCAATTGTAAGACAATAAAGCAGTAGGTCTCATGTCAAGAGGATTATTCTGACTCCACCTGATCCCACTTTCTTTTTAACGATTGCGCTCTCCGTGTGACCGACGGGGGGCGCTATAGCTACACTGGAGCAGTAACAGAGGTAGAAGCTCAGAGTCATTTAAAAACACTGAAGATCATTAAACTGAAGAAAGTTCTATTGTTAACATTTTACATCAACTGCAGCTTAAAACAAACACAATTCAAGGTATTTTTTTTAAATTAAAACCAACTATAATCAAGTAAAATGATAAGTAAAACTAAGACAACGTCAAATATTTATGAAATAATTATTTATAAAAAATGCATTTGCACGAAAAACCGCGTTGAACAAATTCTCATTGAAATTTCCCAATTGGATAAATACATTTAACCAGGTTTTTTTTATTTAGATTAGAAACTAACAAACAATCTTTAATATCATATGATCAGATTTTTAAGACTTTTGAAAACTTGATTTGACACAAATTGAATGATAATAATATTTTTTTGATTTATGAATTTTTTTATATATATTTTTTTAGCATCCGCGCGACCCTTACACTAATAATAACCTTTTTTAACTCGACACCAATATTAAAAAATATTTGACGCTTGAGACTAAAGGGATAAAAAAACCTTCAGATTTCAAATTAAAGGAAAGGAGTGAAAGGAGCTCATTCTATGGTAATCATTGTATTCTTTAATCTACGTTCTTTATATTTGCACTTTGTTCTTGTTTTTATGAAAATACCTGCTGTGAATGAGGGATTAATAAAGTCCATCCATCTAACCATCCATCCTTTATCCATCCATCCATCCATCCTTTATCCATCCATCCATCCATCCATGTATACATCCATGTATCCATCCATCCATCCATCCATCCTTTATCCATCCATGTATACATCCATCCATGTATACATCCATGCATCCATCCATCCATCCATGTATACATCCATGCATCCATCCATCCATCCATGTATACATCCATGTATCCATCCATCCATCCAACTATCAATCCATCCATCATCTATCATCTATACATCCTCTATCCATCCATCCGTAATCTATCCATCCATCCAACCATCTATCATCTATAATCCATCCCTTTATCCATCCTCTATCCATCCATCCATCTATCCATCTATAATCCATCCCTTTATCCATCCTCTATCCATCCATCCATCCTCTATCTATCCATCCATCCATCCATCCATCCTCTATCATCTATAAATCTATAATCCATCCATCCTCTATCCATCCATCCATCCATCTATCTAAATCTATCCATCTAAGATAAGGTAAAGTAAGGTAAAACTTTATTGATCCCTCAGGATCAATTCCTAGTTCCTTATCTAGAATCCATCCATCCTCTATCCATCCATCCATCCATCCATCCTCCATCCATCTATCCTCTATCTATCAATCTATCCTTTATCCATCCATCTACCATCCATTCATCTTTCTATCCATCCATCCATCCATTAAAACTACATTTAATTGATTTTTCAGTTTTCATTTAAATATTTTTGTATCTTAAAAGTATCAAAAGTGGTTGAATAAAGGTTAGGTTAGGTAGAACTTTGTTGTTTTTCCAATTAGACACAGCAATACAGACCATTATTCATAAAAATAGGAACAATAACAAAGAATAAGAACAAGAACAAAAGTCGTCGTATGTTTTCTCTTCAGCAGGTAAGTGTTGGAAACACCTGGATGTTGGAGTCCTGCAGCGAAGAACCAGACATTTGTAGTCTTTGAAGTTCTTCGCACAGATGGGATCGACTTCATGGGATGAAGGGAGGAAAGAAAGGAGGAAGAGCAGGAGAGGAAAGTAAGTAGAAGAAGAAGGATATTGATTGAACAAGAGAAATCACAGAGAAGACGGAGTGAAGCATGTAGAGAGAGAGAGAGAGAGAGAGAGAGAGAGAGAGAGAGAGAGAGAGAGAGAGAGAGAGAGAGAGAGAGAGAGAGAGAGAGAGAGAGAGAGAGAGAGAGAGAGAGAGAGAGAGAGAGAGAGAGAGAGAGAGAGAGAGAGAGAGAGAGAGAGAGAGAGAGAGAGAGAGAGAGAGAGAGAGAGAGAGAGAGAGAGACAAAGGAAAATCAAGACGTTTGTGTTCTTTGTGTTCGACCAGATATATCAATAGTGATTGAAGGTGTTTTATGTCATTTCCTGTTGCAGATAAAACAACTTTAAAATAATTAAATTAATTAAATAAAATACATCACAACTTACTATTGATCACTAACATTCATGATGATGTCATACTTCAATGTGTGACTCTATTGTATCATCAGTGTGTGTGTTGTTGTGATGTGTGACTCTATTGTATCATCAGTGTGTGTGTTGTTGTGATGTGTGACTCTATTGTTTCATCAGTGTGTGTGTGTGTGTTGTTGTGATGTGTGACTCTATTGTATCATCAGTGTGTGTGTGTTGTTGTGATGTGTGACTCTATTGTATCATCAGTGTGTGTGTGTTGTTGTGATGTGTGACTCTATTGTATCATCAGTGTGTGTGTGTGTTGTTGTGATGTGTGACTCTATTGTATCATCAGTGTGTGTGTGTTGTTGTGATGTGTGACTCTATTGTATCATCAGTGTGTGTTTGTTTGTTGTGATGTGTGACTCTATTGTATTATCAGTGTGTGTGTGTTGTTGTGATGTGTGACTCTATTGTATCATCAGTGTGTGTTTGTTTGTTGTGATGTGTGACTCTATTGTATTATCAGTGTGTGTGTGTTGTTGTGATGTGTGACTCTATTGTATTATCAGTGTGTGTTTGTTTGTTGTGATGTGTGAATCTATTGTGTCATCAATGTGTGTTGTTGTGATGTGTGACTCTATTGTATTATCAGTGTGTGTGTGTTGTTGTGATGTGTGACTCTATTGTATCATCAGTGTGTGTTTGTAAAAAACTCTATTTTCATTATAATATTGACATTAGAAAATGTTCTTAAGCTCCGCCCACTGAAAACGCTTTGTTCTTCTGGAGATGAAATCTTGTTGATCCTAACCACACCCACTCTGCTGTGATTGGTAAAGCATGGCGGTTTGTCACTGCACATCATTAATCCCGGAAAGCTCCACCTCAAAAGGGCACATTGTATAAACAAAGCGGGGCATGATTACTTCAGTTAGTATTGGTATAAAAATACTTCTAAGTGGAGCCAAACATTTTTTACTGAATCAGCAAAACATGTTTTCCCTACAAAATACAAAATACTACAAAATAAATAGTTTGTATGTCGAAATAAGACTTTTTTCTTGCCTGGTCACGTCTTAAAGGACAATTAGTTTTACTTTAACGGCTCATGAAGACGATCCTGGTCCAAATCCAACCGAAGGCGTCGCCTCCTCTCGGGGGATCTTTGACGGACATAATGGTCTGATTGATTCACAAACATCAACCCAAACCCCCCCGAACCCGGGATCAGTGAAGCACGAGAGCGACATGGAAAGAAGAAGAAAACATCCATCACTCCTTCACACTCCGTTCTCTCTTGCCAGTCACTTCCTGCTCTATTGTGTCGCTCGCTGGCTCATGTACAGGAAGCAGCTTCTTTTTTTTCCTGCTTCCTCTCTCCGTCCCGTCGAGATGGAATTTCAACACAACACGCTGTATTTGTCGGTTACTAAGGAAGAGTCAGAGGCAGAAGCTCGACCTTGAAACGTTTCTTTTTGAAGCGATAATTCACCTTTTTATCGTCAACGTTGGAGAAGACGATCGTGAAATAGAAGAGAAAATACTTCAAACAAACGAGTGAATAGATGGAAGTTCAGAAAACAATGGTGGAAAAAATATCGTCTTTCTTTATTATTATTTTTACAATTAACACATATTTATTACAAAAAAGAAGTTAAACTTCCAGCCTCTAGATGGCAGCAGTCATTATTTTGTCAACTGCTGCTAAAAGAACAATGAAATACTCCCAGCATTGACTGAGGATGAGAGGATACAGTGACTCCAGCAGCAATAATATATACTTTTATTAACAATTAACTTGCTAATATTTAAGCGTTTGTTCATTTTTGTTTTGCGATTAAATTTCTTGCCTCTAGATGGCAGCATTCAATATGTCCACCGCTGCTAAAAGAACAATGAAATACTCCAATATCCCGGCATTGACTGAGGACGAGAGGATACAGTGACTCCAGCAGCTTTTAAAGCTTTTTTTTTTTTAAAGCTTTTTTACTTTTTAATAAAATATGTTGTCATAATTATTGTATTGTTTATATATTTAAATTAAGTGTTTATCAAATATATATATATATATATACTTTTTTTTTTACAATAAACTTGCATACAATCACA
The DNA here is from genome assembly GCF_982586985.1 of Callionymus lyra. Lineage (NCBI taxonomy): Eukaryota > Metazoa > Chordata > Actinopteri > Syngnathiformes > Callionymidae > Callionymus > Callionymus lyra. Next base: position 5,131,658 of record NC_141829.1, read on the forward strand.
GTGTTTGTTTATTTTTGTGTTGCAATTAAACCAGCGGGATACCGGCAATGACTGAGGACGACAGGATACAGTGATACAACAGAGTACCAAGTACTCGACAATACTACGTATATCCTACAGTATCACAATATCGTCTCATTGACCTTGAATGATATATATATCAAATCAACAGATTCTTGACAACACACCCATTGTTGACACGTATGTTTTTAAAAGAATACTTTCCGTTATATTTCTTTAAAAAAAAGCTACACAAATACATCCTGAAAAATGAAAGTGTGACTCTTTGTGTTCCACATAACAACCAAAGGCTCTGACACGTCGTGGCCGAACAAGCTGTGCATCATTAAAATTACATCGTGGTCCACTTTAGTTTTCTGGATCAATTTGGACAAACTTTTTCTGTGTCTTCAGTATTTTGTTCTGAGAAATTATGAGTACATTGTTAATGAAGCGTTTCAAGGTGGTCATAGTAACTCAATGATGTGTTTTAAGTACACAATAGTTCTCAGAAAGATACGTTTTTTTTACTTTTTATCATTTATTTCATAACTTATTACTATTTAAGCCGATGATACCTTACTATACGTTTCCTAAACTTGAAGTTTCTGATCGAAAACTGACCCAGGAACAGAACAAAAGAGGCTCCTGTGAAGTGAAGCAGGACCTGCTCCCGTCGATGAACCGATCAATGGTCTCCAGGCTCTCGACGTCGTAACTCTTCCTAGTACTTGTTGTCGACTCCTACAGCATAGCGTCTTCACGAGTGGACGAAGTGTTTTCAGGATCGTAGTATCCAACGGTTCAATCGAGTCAAACACAAGTAAATCAACACAAGGAGTGCGAGAAAATATCACTTAATTCACTTGTTATATACTTAAATATTATTTTTCTTTCACAATATCGTATCAAGTAGTCAAGTACTCCACAATACTCCACATATATACTTGTTACTACACTATCACAACACCAGAGTCAAGTACTGGACAATACTACACATATATACTTGTTACTACACTATCACAACACCAGAGTCAAGTACTGGACAATACTACACATATATACTTGTTACTACACTATCACAACACCAGAGTCAAGTACTCGACAATACTACACATATATACTTGTTACTACACTATCACAACACCAGAGTCAAGTACTGGACAATACTACACATATATACTTGTTACTACACTATCACAACACCAGAGTCAAGTACTCCACAATACTACACATATATCCTTGTTACTACACTATCACAACACCAGAGTCAAGAACTGGACAATACTACACATATATCCTTGTTACTACACTATCACAACACCAGAGTCAGGTACTGGACAATACTACACATATATACTTGTTACTACACTATCACAACACCAGAGTCAAGTACTCCACAATACTACAGATATATCCTTGTTACTACACTATCACAACACCAGAGTCAAGAACTGGACAATACTACACATATATCCTTGTTACTACACTATCACAACACCAGGGTCAAGAACTGGACAATACTACACATATATCCTTGTTACTACACTATCGCAACACCAGAGTCAAGAACTGGACAATACTACACATATATCCTTGTTACTACACTATCACAACACCAGAGTCAAGTACTGGACAATACTACACATATATACTTGTTACTACACTATCACTACACCAGAGTCAAGTACTGGACAATACTACACATATATCCTTGTTACTACACTATCACAACACCAGAGTCAAGTACTGGACAATACTACACATATATACTTGTTACTACACTATCACTACACCAGAGTCAAGAACTGGACAATACTACACATATATCCTTGTTACTACACTATCACAACACCAGAGTCAAGTACTGGACAATACTACACATATATACTTGTTACTACACTATCACTACACCAGAGTCAAGTACTGGACAATACTACACATATATACTTGTTACTTCACTATCACTATATATCGTATCGTTGACCCTGTATCGTGATGTACAGTAAATATCGCCACATTCTTGCCAAGAGATCCTAGCGATGACTGAGGACGAGAGGATACAGTGGACTCCAGCCGCTCTAACTGACCTGTAGACTTTGATATTCAGACTAAAAGTTAAATACCAGGTGAAAACAAACAATCATTTTTGATCTAAAACTGTCGTCAACGACAAACACTGAAGGTCAAGAACGATGTTCAAGCAGATGAAACGTAAACAAAGAGAGTCTGAAATCAATGAGACTCTATTAGAATCTGATTCAAATTTTAAGGAGATTCATTTCCCGACGTTAACCAGCCTCTGCGTCTCGTTCGCTCACTGCAAAGATCTCGATCCACCTTTGATCTCGTTCTCACCGTCAAAAACAAACCGTTCGCCGCCACATGCGTGTCTCGCTCGGAGGCGTTTCTTCAACCAACGACTGTTGCTCTTCACGGCCTCTTTTTTTACAACCTGCTCGTAGCAACGCCCGCCGGGAACTCGTTCCACTGGACGGACGAGTCGAGAGGAAGTGGAGGAAGTGAGCGAAGAAGAGGCAGAAACGACAGAGGGAGTTCTGAACACAATTGTGTCGGTGTCTGAGGTGTCGAAGAAGAAGAGAAGGAGAGAAGGAAAGAGTGGAAAGAGTGGAAAGAGTGGAAAGAATGAGGGAGGAAACCTGCCGTCAGGATCTGTCACGGCTCAGCGGCGACAGGAAAGATAAGGACGCAGGTTATTTTAAGTGTTTGATAAAAACATCCTGGACGTGTCGGGTTAGAGAAGGAGGTGAAGAAGGGATTCAACCAGAATTACACTGGTAGTTAGTGACTTCATCTTCACGTCGACCAGAATTAAACTGGTAGTTAATAATTAAATCTTCACGTCGACCAGAATTAAACTGGTAGTTAGTAACTTAATCTTCACGTCGACCAGAATTAAACTGGTAGTTAATAATTAAATCTTCACGTCGACCAGAGTTAAACTGGTAGTTAGTAACTTCATCTTCACGTCGACCAGAATTAAACTGGTAGTTAATAATTAAATCTTCACGTCGACCAGAGTTAAACTAGTAGTTAGTAACTTAATCTTCACGTCGACCAGAATTAAACTGGTAGTTAATAATTAAATCTTCACGTCGACCAGAGTTAAACTAGTAGTTAGTAACTTCATCTTCACGTCGACCAGAATTAAACTGGTAGTTAATAATTAAATCTTCACGTCGACCAGAATTAAACTGGTAGTTAATAACTTTATCTTCACGTCGACCAGAAATAAACTGGTAGTTAGTAACTTAATCTTCACGTCAACCAGAATTAAACTGGTAGTTAGTAACTTAATCTTCACGTCGACCAGAAATAAACTGGTAGTTAATAATTAAATCTTCACGTCGACCAGAATTAAACTGGTAGTTAATAACTTTATCTTCACGTCGACCAGAAATAAACTGGTAGTTAGTAACTTAATCTTCACGTCAACCAGAATTAAACTGGTAGTTAGTAACTTCATCTTCACGTCAACCAGAATTAAACTGGTAGTTAATAATTAAATCTTCACGTCGACCAGAATTAAACTGGTAGTTAATAACTTTATCTTCACGTCGACCAGAAATAAACTGGTAGTTAGTAACTTAATCTTCACGTCAACCAGAATTAAACTGGTAGTTAGTAACTTCATCTTCACGTCAACCAGAATTAAACTGGTAGTTAGTAACTTAATCTTCACGTCGACCAGAATTAAACTGGTAGTTAGTAACTTAATCTTCACGTCAACCAGAATTAAACTGGTAGTTAGTAACTTCATCTTCACGTCAACCAGAATTAAACTGGTAGTTAGTAACTTAATCTTCACGTCAACCAGAATTAAACTGGTAGTTAGTAACTTAATCTTCACGTCAACCAGAATTAAACTGGTAGTTAGTAACTTAATCTTCACGTCAACCAGAATTAAACTGGTAGTTAGTAACTTAATCTTCACGTCAACCAGAATTAAACTGGTAGTTAGTAACTTAATCTTCACGTCGACAAGAATTAAACTGGTAGTTAGTAACTTAATCTTCACATCAACCAGAATTAAACTGGTAGTTAGTAACTTAATCTTCACGTCAACCAGAATTAAACTGGTAGTTAGTGACTTAATCTTCACATCAACAAGAATTAAACTGGTAGTTAGTGACTTAATCTTTACGTCGACCAGATTTAAACTGGTAGTTAGTAACTTAATCTTCACATCAACCAGATTTAAACTGGTAGTTAGTGACTTAATCTTCACATCAACAAGAATTAAAATGGTAGTTAGTGACTTAATCTTTACGTCGACCAGATTTAAACTGGTAGTTAGTAACTTAATCTTCACATCAACCAGATTTAAACTGGTAGTTAGTGACTTAATCTTCACATCAACAAGAATTAAAATGGTAGTTAGTGACTTAATCTTTACGTCGACCAGAATTAAACTGGTAGTTAGTAACTTAATCTTCACATCAACCAGATTTAAACTGGTAGTTAGTAACTTTATCTTCACATCAACCAGAATTAAACTGGTAGTTAGTAACTTAATCTTCAAATCAACCAGAATTAAACAAATTATTCAACAAAAAAAAATCTGTCAATATATTGAGAAAAGAAACTGTTTTTTGAATTGAGACATTGTTTTTGTGTTTAGAAATGTTATTAAAATATGTTTTTACTATAAAATAAGTAACTTGGGTTTAATCTCTGTTTCTTAAGAAGATAAATAAGACTCTTCATGGACTTGAATCTAAATCATTGTCAAGTCAAATAAGAGTTTTGTTTGAATAGAAATGAGTGATAAACACCTGCTCGGATCAACAAACACTGGGATGTTGAACCAGAGAATCAAGAATGAAGAAGAAGCTGCTCTCTCACACTAGATCGTGTCGTCCAATAGGAAGCCAGCGTGGACGAGCGAGGGACTTCATGTCCACACAATAGAAGAAGACGAGGAGGAGAAGAAGAAGAGAGTGATGTTTGCTCTTCATCAAAGGAGGAGAAGAAGAAGAGAGTGATGTTTGCTCTTCATCAAAGGAGGAGAAGAAGAAGAGAGTGATGTTTGCTCTTCATCAAAGGAGGAGAAGAAGAAGAGAGTGATGTTTGCTCTTCATCAAAGGAGGAGAAGAAGAAGAGAGTGATGTTTGCTCTTCATCAAAGGAGGAGAAGAAGCCGAATGGAAACAATAAACATGTTGTAAAGAAGTTGTTTTGTTCTTTGACAAGTCTTTCCTGCCCCCCCCCCTACACCCCCAACACAAACAGAGGTTCCTTCCTTCCTTCCTTCATCCCTCTCTTCCCTCTCTTCACTCAACCCTCCGCCAGCAGATCCATCCTGTCATTAGATAATCCAGCACTTAAACCACAGATTATCTCAAAGTACAGCATCATCCAAATGTCTCGCGTTATTCTCATGATATCATTGTTCAGAAGCCGCCATGTCTTTTATTATATTTATGTATTATTAAATAAATACACAACTTAATGTATAGATAAATAAATAAAATAACTAAATAAATACATAACTTTAAGTATAATTCAATAAATGTAATAACTTAATGAATACATAACTTAGAGTATAAATAAAGAAATATAATAACTAAATAAGTACATAACTTTCAGTATAAATAAATAAATATATAACTTTAAGTATAAATAAATAAATATAATAACTAAATAAATACATAACTTTAAGTACAATTCAATAAATATAATAACTTAATAAATACATAACTTAGAGTATGAATAAAGAAATATAATAACTAAATAAGTACATAACTTTCAGTATAAATAAATAAATATATAACTTTAAGTATAAATAAATAAATATAATAACTAAATAAATACATAACTTTAAGTATGAATAAATAAATATAATAACTAGATAAATACATAATTTAAAGTATAAATTAATAAATATAATACATAAATAATTACATAACTTAAAGTATAAATAATAAATAAATATAATAACTAGATAAATACATAATTTAAAGTATAAATAAATATAATAACTAAATAAATAACTAAACTCTATGTATAAATAAATAAATATAATACATAAATAATTACATAACTTAAAGTATAAATAAATAAATATAATAAATAAATAAATAACTTTAAGTATAAATAAATACAATAACACATCTATTTGTTTGTTAATATTTGTCAAATACATTTGTTGACATGAATGAAGTGATTTATTGTGAATGATTGTAAAACTGATGATTTCAAAGAAGCCACAGATTCTACTAACAAAGTTGTTTTTTTTATAAATGTGTGTTTATGTGTCATTGTGTTTATTGTCATTGTGTGTATGTGTGTGTGTGTGTGTGCGTGTGAAGGTAGTTGACCTGAAGCAAAACAGTTTCAAACTCTTGTTTACCCTGAAGCTACTTTCACTTTATAACGTCTTCCTAACTGACTCACACACACACACTCTCACACACACACACACACACACACTCACACTCACACTCACCTTCACACACACCTACACACACACACACAGTGAGCTCAGGGTGGGAAATGTCAACACAAGCATGAATTCATCAGCGACACACACACACAGATAAACACACACAGTAAATACATGATGTTGACTCGAGGTCGGACCAACAAAAGCTCGTGGACTTGAACCGACGTCGAATAAAAGAGTCGAACGAACAATAATCTCTTTATGAACGTTTGATCGTCACGTGACTGTCGAGGTCACATGACTGTCGAGGTCACATGACTGTCGAGGTCACATGACTTTGTTGAGTTTAATTAGTTTTGATTGTTGACGTTTCTCTGCTTCATTCAACACATGATGTTTTATTTCAAACATTGATCTTGACAAACATCCTTCGTCTTATTTTGAAAATCTTTTTGCTCTTCACTGGATTTTTTAATGGGATTTTACTCTTGATTATTTATCACTTGATTATTTATACACTGACGAAATGTATCTCGACTCTTATGATATTGTTTATAATATTTTTTATGATATTATTCATAATGTTGTTTATAATATAGTTTATAATATTGTTTATGATATTGTTTATGATATTGTTTATAATATAGTTTATAATATTGTTTATAACATTGTTTATGATATAGTTTATTAAATTGTTTATAATATTGTTTAGGAAATTGTTTATAATATTGTTTATAATATTGTTTATGATATTGTTTATAATATTGTTTATAATATTGTTTATAATATTGTTTATAACATTGTTTATGATATAGTTTATAAAATCGTTTATGAAATTGTTTATAATATAGTTTATAATATTGTTTATAAAATTGTTTATGAAATTGTCTATAATATTGTTTCTTATATTGTTTATGATACTATTTGTAATATTGTTTATGAAATTGTTTATAATATAGTTTATGATATAGTTTATTAAATTGTTTATAATATTGTTTAGGAAATTGTTTATCATATAGTTTATAATATTGTTTATGATATTGTTTATAATATTGTTTATAATATTGTTTATAATATAGTTTATGATATAGTTTATTAAATTGTTTATAATATAGTTTATAATATTGTTTATGATATTGATAATAATATTGTTTATAATATTGTTTATAATATTTTTTGATATTGTTTATAATATTGTTTATAATATAGTTTATGATATAGTCAATTATACTGTTTATAATGTAGTTTATGATATTGTTTATAATATTGTTTATGATATTGTTTGAATAATACTCAAGTGGCCCTAATACTCTGTCGCAAAGTTAAAATAAAAGAAGAAAAAATTAATGTAATTTAATTCAAGAAAATATAAATTGTAAAATAAATAAATAATATAAACCACTAATATATTATATTTATATTTTTATATATATATATATATATATATATATATATATATATATATATATATATTAATATAAGATTAAATTTGACTTGATTTAATTTAAAAACTCCATCATGATGGAGTGGTTAAGAATAAATACTTTTAAAAAATACTTTTAAAAAAAAAAATGTTCACAACATAAAACACAGGATCTCTGGCAGGAGATGAAACACTAAGTTTCACTGCAGCAGGACTGACTGATAATATCGTAATAATAAATCCAATAATCCGACAACAATAGATCATGTGCTGTCACTCATCAGACCAGTGAGTGACAGCAGGTGAAACAGCAGCAAGAACTCTGTTTAAAGGGATTATCAGGATAATCTGAAGATATTTAGGTTATGTCTGCATATCTGGGGATTAGAAACCAGGATTATACCATCGTACGTCTTTTGCAGCGAAGCATCATGGGAGAGTCACACGTGGATCCGTTTGGACAGAACGAGGGAGCGTCGTGTGTTTGAGTGTTGGTGTGAGGTCAGGGGTCAGGGGTCAGAGGTCAGAGGTTCAGGATGGTGACAATGAACTCACACCAGCGGTCGAACACAGATCCAGGATCAACCGTCGTGAACGAAAGACACATGTGGAGGAAACGTTAGTGACTTTCAACTGAACATTAAACTCTTCCCGCTTTTATCCAGAATAACATATATTTTTGAGTTTCCACTGAAAGACAAACTATAATAAACTATAATAAACTATAATAAACTATAATAAACTATAATAAACCACACATTGATTGAAGCTTCACATGAGAATTGATCAGAAAATAATGAAAGTCTATATTTTACACTAGAATGGAATGAATAAAGCTGATTAATAAATGCAATAAAATATAACAAAGGACTTTTATATTAGAGATGTAAAAATAAATAAATAAGAATAAAAAGACAAATAAAATAACAAATAAATTAAATAAAGAATAAAATAACAAATAAAACAAGTGGAAATTAACAAATAAAATAACAAATAAAATGAGAGTAAAATAAGACATTAAATTAAATTTTAAAAAAACAAATTAAATAAATAATAAAATTACAAATAAAACAAGTGTAAATTTACAAATAAAATAAATAATAAAATTACAAATAAAACAAGTGTAAATTTACAAATAAAATAAAATAAAGAATAAAACAACAGTAAAATAACAAAGAAAATAAAGAATAAAATAGCAAATAAAGTGAGAATACAATTACAAATAAAATAAAAATTAGAATAAAATCAAATAAAAAATATAATAATAAAATAACAAATAAAACAATTTTTTAATTTAATTTAATACAATTAAAAAAATAAAATATAACATCTGCCACAAATGAGTCTCAAATATAGACTTTCTTTAATCTTCTTTTTAATCAAAGATGTTACAGTCGCGCAGTATTACAGTATTTGGATGTTTTTTTAAGTGTCTTTTTGGACAAAGATGAAGAAAACTGAGCATCAGTCTCTACATTAAAATGAACAAACCTTTTTGTCTCTAAAAATAACACATTAATTAATGAGACAAAGTTCGGGTAAAATATCAGTTCAAGGACAAATATTTTCACCCAATTATCTGTTGAAAATGAAAGCAGTATTTATTCCGAGCAGTAAAAGTACGTCTTCGACGCCTTCAGAGGTTTTCACGTCAGTTTCTCTCACGGCTCTGGTTCTCGCAGCAGGTCTAGAGTTTCAGCCTCGACAACCCGAGGCTCGACTGTGACCATGTATGGAGAGAAAAGTCCGGCAATAAAACACGAAAATCACGACATCATCAGATACTTTTACACATCAGTCATCCTGGTATCAGTCGCTGCTGCTGCGAGGCAGACGTGCTGCGAGGCAGACGTGCTGCGAGGCAGACGTGCTGCGAGGCAGACGTGCTGACGTCAGCGTCCGACATCCGACATCCTGCACTTCTCGGGTTCCTTCGCCCGCCACGTGTGGTTGTGTGTCGTTGTGTGTCGTTGTGTGTCATTGTGTGTCGTTGTGTGTCGTTGTGTGTCGTTGTGTGTCGTTGAGTGTCGTTGTGTGTCATTGTGTGTGGTTGTGTCTCGTTGTGTCTCGTTGTGTGTCGTTGTGTGTCGTTGTGTGTCGTTGTGTGTCGTTGTGTGTCATTGTGTCTCGATGTGTGTCTCGCTGTGTGTCTCGCTGTGTGTCTCGCTGTGTGTCTCGCTGTGTGTCGTTGTGTGTTGTTGTGTGTCGTTGTGTGTTATTGTGTCTCGTTGTGTCTCGTTGTGTGTCATTGTGTGTCATTGTGTGTCGTTGCGTGTCGTTGTGTGTCGCTGTGTGTCATTGTGTCTCGTTGTGTGTCGTTGTGTGTCATTGCGTGTGGTTGTGTGTCGTTGTGTGTCGTTGGGTGTCATTGTGTGTCGTTGGGTGTCATTGTGTGTCATTGTGTGTCGTTGTGTGTCGTTGTGTGTGGTTGCGTGTGGTTGTGTGTCGTTGGGTGTCATTGTGTGTCGTTGTGTGTCATTGTGTGTCGTTGTGTGTCGTTGTGCGTCGTTGTGCGTCGTTGTGCGTCGTTGTGCGTCGTTGTGCGTCGTTGTGCGTCGTTGTGTGTCGTTGTGTCTCGTTGTGTGTCATTGTGTGTCGTTGTGTGTCGTTGTGTGTCGTTGTGTGTCGTTGTGTCTCGTTGTGTGTCGTTGTGTGTCGTTGTGTGTCGTTGTGTCTCGTTGTGTGTCGTTGTGTGTTGTTGTGTGTCGTTGTGTGTCATTGTGTGTCATTGTGTGTCATTGTGTGTCGTTGTGTGTCGTTGTGTGTCGTTGTGCGTCGTTGTGCGTCGTTGTGCGTCGTTGTGCGTCGTTGTGCGTCGTTGTGCGTCGTTGTGCGTCGTTGTGCGTCGTTGTGCGTCGTTGTGTGTCATTGTGTCTCGTTGTGTGTCATTGTGTGTCGTTGTGTGTCGTTGTGTGTCGTTGTGTGTCGTTGTGTCTCGTTGTGTTTCATTGTGTGTCATTGTGTGTCGTTATGTGTCATTGTGTGTCGTTGTGTTTCATTGTGTGTCGTTGTGTGTCATTGTGTGTCATTGTGTGTCGTTGTGTGTCATTGTGTGTCATTGTGTGTCGTTGTGTGTCGTTGTGTGTCATTGTGTGTTGTTGTGTCTCTCGAAAAAAAAAAATTTTAATAGTTTTTTTTAGTAAAAATGTCAAATTTTTAGTCAAACAGCAAAACTTCTGTTTCAGATCCTCGTTGCATATAAATAATGATTAAACACAAACTCACAAAGTAAGAACCAGGAGACTCACACACTCACACACAACACCGTCGTCAGCATACAATCACACATACATCGATGAAAATACACAAACATCTTGTTGTTTTCAAGTGCTTAATTCAATTTTTTTTGAAGGTCGTGCAATTGTTTTTATACTTTTTTTCTATCTCTACTTTATCTGTGTTTTCTTTTCTCCTCTTTGCAAGGCTGTAAAATAATGTGTGTTTAGAGAGGAAGGAGAGAAGAGTCGGTTCAGGGAGATGATGGTATTTTTGTCGCAGAAAGAAGCTAAAATTCTGGATACTACCTTATTTAATACGTATAAAATCATCAATCCTTCATAAAAGAAAACTGGTGCAAATAAAAAGAAGATCATATTAAAGTAGTGTAGTAGTAGTAGTAGTAGTAGTATGAGTAGTAGTAGTAGTAGTGTGAGTAGTAGTAGTAGTAGTAGTGGTAGTAGTAGTAGTGTAGTAGTAGTAGTGGTAGTAGTGTGAGTAGTAGTAGTAGTAGTGTGAGTAGTAGTAGTAGTAGTAGTGGTAGTAGTAGTAGTGTAGTAGTAGTAGTGGTAGTAGTGTGAGTAGTAGTAGTAGTAGTAGTGGTAGTAGTAGTAGTGTAGTAGTAGTAGTGGTAGTAGTGTGAGTAGTAGTAGTAGAAGTACTAGTGTGAGTAGTAGTAGCAGTACTAGTGTGAGTAGTAGTAGTAGTAGAAGTACTAGTATGAGTAGTAGTAGTAGTAGTACTAGAGTGAGTAGTGGTAGTAGTACTAGAGTGAGTAGTAGTAGTAATAGTAGTGTAGCAGTAGTAGTAGTAGTAGTAGTGTAGCTGTAGAAGTAGTAGTAGTGGTAGCTGTAGTAGTAGTAGTGGTATTGTAATACTACTAGTAGTAGTAGTAGTAGTAGTACTACTAGTGTCAGTAGTAGTAGTGGTAATGTAGTAGTAGTAGCTGTAGTAGTGGTAGTTTAGTAGTAGTAGTAGTAGTAGTAGTAGTAGTAGTAGCTGTAGTAGTAGTAGCAGTAGTAGTAGTAGTACTAGAGTGAGACTGTGTTGAAGACGTAGTACTGCAGTTGCTGCTCATGTCATGACGTCAGTAACTTGATATCATCGAAGGTTTAACGTTTCTTGGCAAGAATTTAAAGACGAGAAAAAAACTTGATTTTCTTCTTCTGTGAAACAAGTTCAATCCTCCATGATCTCCAAACCACTCGGTTCTTCACGGATCAGCCGAGGTCACGACAGAGAGGTGTCGTCGTGTGGACCCAGAGAGGTCGGCTTGAGGTCGCGACCCCGGGGCGGTCCCTGAAGGCCGGCCGTGACCTCGGCTCGGTCCGTGACCTCACACCGTGTCGACGAAGCCGAAGCACTGCAGAGAGAACATCTGGAGCCAAGATGGCCGCCTGACAGCAGAGTTGACGTCTCAAGAACATCGTGAGTGTAGCGAAGAGATCGCCTGCAGTTCTTACTAAACTCTGCAGCCAGAATTCTGAGCCGCTCTAGTAGAAGAACTCACATTTCTCCTTCAAACTCTTCACTGGCTGCTCTAGTAGAAGAACTCACATTTCTCCTTCAAACTCTTCACTGGCTGCTCTAGTAGAAGAACTCACATTTCTCCTTCAAACTCTTCACTGGCTGCTCTAGTAGAAGAACTCACATTTCTCCTTCAAACTCTTCACTGGCTGCTCTAGTAGAAGAACTCACATTTCTCCTTCAAACTCTTCACTGGCTGCTCTAGTAGAAGAACTCACATTTCTCCTTCAAACTCTTCACTGGCTGCTCTAGTAGAAGAACTCACATTTCTCCTTCAAACTCTTCACTGGCTGCTCTAGTAGAAGAACTCACATTTCTCCTTCAAACTCTTCACTGGCTGCTCTAGTAGAAGAACTCACATTTCTCCTTCAAACTCTTCACTGGCCGCTCTAGTAGAAGAACTCACATTTCTCCTTCAAACTCTTCACTGGCTGCTCTAGTAGAAGAACTCACATTTCTCCTTCAAACTCTTCACTGGCTGCTCTAGTAGAAGAACTCACATTTCTCCTTCAAACTCTTCACTGGCTGCTCTAGTAGAAGAACTCACATTTCTCCTTCAAACTCTTCACTGGCTGCTCTAGTAGAAGAACTCACATTTCTCCTTCAAACTCTTCACTGGCCGCTCTAGTAGAAGAACTCACATTTCTCCTTCAAACTCTTCACTGGCCGCTCTAGTAGAAGAACTCACATTTCTCCTTCAAACTCTTCACTGGCTGCTCTAGTAGAAGAACTCACATTTCTCCTTCAAACTCTTCACTGGCTGCTCTAGTAGAAGAACTCACATTTCTCCTTCAAACTCTTCACTGGCCGCTCTAGTAGAAGAACTCACATTTCTCCTTCAAACTCTTCACTGGCCGCTCTAGTAGAAGAACTCACATTTCTCCTTCAAACTCTTCACTGGCTGCCAGTTTCTTTCAGGATCATTTTAAAATTCTGGTTCTTACTTTCAGATCTATTCATGGTCAGACCTTCCATCAGTGATCTGATCCAGACTTACACCCCAGCTCGGGCTCTGAGGTCTGTGGATCAGAATCTACTGATGGTTCCTGAATAGTCCCATAGCCTATGAGCTAACACAGTAAACTTATGAGCTAACACACTTAGGCTAAGACGGTTAGCTCATGAGTTAACACGGTTAGCTTATGAGCTAACACGGGTCGCTTATGAGCTAACACGGGTAGCTCATGAGTTAACACGGTTAGCTTATGAGCTAACACGGGTAGCTTATGAGCTAACACGGGTAGCTCATGAGTTAACACGGTTTGCTTATGAGCTAACACGGGTAGCTTATGAGCTAACACTGGTAGCTCATGAGTTAACACGGTTAGCTCATGAGCTAACATGGTTAGCTCATGAGCTAACATGGGTAGCTTATGAGCTAACATGGGTAGCTCATGAGTTAACACGGTTAGCTTATGAGCTAACACGGGTAGCTTATGAGTTAACACGGTTAGCTTATGAGCTAACACGGGTAGCTTATGAGCTAACACAGTTAGCTTATGAGCCAACACGATGGTACCATGAACATTTGCCTCAGCAGATGATTGACACGTGTCATTCTCTGACGACCATGAGATGATAGAAACAAAGCTTTTCTTGATCAAATCAAATTGAGTTTCAACTGAAAACGACGTGTACTAGTGAATATTTACTGATCTTCAGTGAGATTCACACGTGTTTTGAGCTTCACGGGTTCAAAAGAGATTCATGGTGAGCAGATTTAAAGAGTTTCAAACGAGGGAAACAAATCCAGATGTATATCGTCGTCGATGTACGAGACTCGCAGCATTATTTACGACACGAAGACTTGAGAAAATCAATGTCACTGATTTCCCAAAGGAGTTATGCTTTAAAAAAATCTATCGATGTAAAAAAGTAAGATTATAATCTGGTTCGTAGCTGAAAAGGAGGAAGATTAAGAGTTGATTTTTCTTCAATGTCGATAAACTCATTATAGTTTATTATATATAAAATATATGAAGTGTCTGGGGTTCGTACATTTAACCTCACGGTGACTTCACGGTTATCAACGAGCTAAGCTAGTTAGCATTCTGTTTGTTTTCTTCTCGTTACGGTTTTACGCTTTTTTAACCTTAAAGTTGGAAAAAAATTTAATATTTATTTGTATTCACCTTAGAGTTAAACAATATATATATTTCAAGAGTTTTGTAACCAACGTTAACATTTTCTTTACGTTAAAGTTCTTCTAAAGTTTTTTTTAATAATTGGAAAAACGAAAAAAAATGATATTTCAAAATTTTCTTAAACATTTTCTTGTTTTTTAATCATTTTAATGTTGGAAAAAACTATCATTTCAACAATTTCTTAACCAAGTTTAGAATTTTCTTAACAATTGATTAAAACAACCTCATATTTCAACAGTTTCTTAACCTGTTCAAGTGTTTCAGGGTTGATTAGTTTAAGCTGAATTAAAACTAAACTTCATCTGATCAGTTTATGTGGTGACCTGCCTGCTTGAGACCCTGGCTCCTCTGCTCTGTCACTTCTACTTTTCATTTAAAATGTATACAAAGTATAGAATCACAGAAAGTTGAATGAATCTGTTGATCCTGTGCAGTAAAAATACTAAATTTCAACAGTTTTTAACCAAGTTTGGAATTGTTTTCACTTCACAGTTGAAAAATACTAACATTTCATAGGTTTGGTTAGAAAGTTGAAAACGTTCTTCACTCGTTTACAGTTGAATAAAAAACGAATATTTCAACAGTTTCCTAATTCATTCATGTGTTTTAAGGCTGATACGTTTAAACAGAATCAAAACTACTTCACTACAACAACAAAAAAACGTGCCTGCTTGAGACCCTGGCTCCTCTGCTAATGACACTTTCTTAATATAAAAAACATCAAGTATAGATTCACAGAAAGTTGAATGAATCTTTCGATCCTATGTTTGACTTTCCAGAAATGAAGAAATATAACAAAAATATTTTGAAAAAAGAAACAAACAAAAATCTTTGTGCGACTCGTAAGACTTGGATTTTCTGTTTTAAACATTTAAAAAAAGTTATTTTCTGGACACAAAAGTCTGTTTCTGTGATTCACCTCATTTTATCACTGAATCAGAGTAAAAACACCGTTTGTGAGAAACACGACAACTGCAACACAAAGTGACACACATTCAACACTCAAATTTTATTTTTTCCCTTTTTAATTATATTTTTGTCATAATTATTGTATTGTTTATATATTTAAATGTGTGTATATATTTTTATTTACAATTAACTTCCATTTTTTTTCGGCGCTTGTTCATTTTTGTGTTGTAATTAAACTTCCGGCCTCTAGATGGCAGCAGTTATTAGTTATTATTTTAAATCTGCAAGAGGAAGAATGAAATCCTGCGAGATCCTGGCGACGACTGAGGACGAGAGGATACAGGGAGTCCAGCAGCTTTCTTTTATACTTAAACAAGGATATATATCGTATTGTCTACACTATATAGTGATATTGTGTCCCCAGATTCTTGATACATTCGACTGCAACACAAAGTTACACACACTGGACCAGGTCACGATCCACCGGGTCACGATCCACCGGGTCACGATGCACCGGGTCACGATGCACCGGGTCACGATGCACCGGGTCACGATGCACCGGGTCACGATGCACCGGGTCACGATCCACCGGGTCAGGATCCACCGGGTCACGATGCACCGGGTCACGATCCACCGGGTCACGATGCACCGGGTCACGATCCACCGGGTCACGATCCACCGGGTCACGATGCACCGGGTCAGGATCCACCGGGTCAGGATCCACCGGGTCACGATCCACCGGGTCACGATGCACCGGGTCACGATCCACCGGGTCACGATGCACCGGGTCACGATCCACCGGGTCACGATCCACCGGGTCACGATGCACCGGGTCACGATCCACCGGGTCACGATGCACCGGGTCACGATCCACCGGGTCACGATCCACCGGGTCACGATGCACCGGGTCAGGATCCACCGGGTCAGGATCCACCGGGTCACGATCCACCGGGTCACGATGCACCGGGTCACGATCCACCGGGTCACGATGCACCGGGTCACGATCCACCGGGTCACGATCCACCGGGTCACGATGCACCGGGTCAGGATCCACCGGGTCAGGATCCACCGGGTCAGGATCCACCGGGTCACGATCCACCGGGTCACGATCCACCGGGTCAGGATGCACCGGGTCACGATGCACCGGGTCACGATGCACCGGGTCACGATGCACCGGGTCACGATGCACCGGGTCAGGATCCACCGGGTCACGATCCACCGGGTCACGATGCACCGGGTCACGATCCACCGGGTCACGATGCACCGGGTCACGATCCACCGGGTCACGATCCACCGGGTCACGATCCACCGGGTCACGATCCACCGGGTCACGATGCACCGGGTCAGGATCCACCGGGTCAGGATCCACCGGGTCACGATCCACCGGGTCACGATGCACCGGGTCACGATCCACCGGGTCAGGATCCACCGTGTCACGATCCACCGGGTCACGATCCACCGGGTCACGATCCACCGGGTCACGATCCACCGGGTCACGATCCACCGGGTCACGATGCACCGGGTCACGATCCACCGGGTCAGGATCCACCGGGTCACGATCCACCGGGTCACGATGCACCGGGTCACGATCCACCGGGTCAGGATCCACCGGGTCACGATCCACCGGGTCACGATCCACCGGGTCAGGATGCACCGGGTCACGATGCACCGGGTCACGATCCACCGGGTCACGATGCACCGGGTCACGATGCACCGGGTCACGATGCACCGGGTCACGATGCACCGGGTCACGATCCACCGGGTCACGATCCACCGGGTCACGATGCACCGGGTCACGATGCACCGGGTCACGATGCACCGGGTCACGATCCACCGGGTCACGATCCACCGGGTCACGATCCACCGGGTCACGATCCACCGGGTCAGGATCCACCGGGTCACGATCCACCGGGTCACAATCCACCGGGATCCAGGATCCAAACACACCCAGAAGGAGTTTCTTCCTTCACTTCCTGGAGCGAGATAAGCTGGTGATGATGTCATCGACGGACTTTCCTCAGAACAACCAGAACATTCTGACTCGAGACGCTTCGTTTTCTAAACACAGTTAGTTTCTCTGTCGGGTCAAGAATTCGTTCCGAGTCCAGGATTCATCACGTGATGTTCAGAAGGAAATATGTGTGATCGAC
>NC_141829.1:5529431-5534431 GCF_982586985.1 Callionymus lyra
CACTATCACAACACCAGAGTCAAGTACTGGACAATACTACACATATGTACTTGTTACTACACTATCACAACACCAGAGTCAAGTACTGGACAATACTACACATATATACTTGTTACTACACTATCACAACACCAGAGTCAAGTACTGGACAATACTACACATATATACTTGTTACTACACTATCACAACACCAGAGTCAAGTACTGGACAATACTACACATATATACTTGTCACTACACTATCACAACACCAGAGTCAAGTACTGGACAATACTACACATATATACTTGTTACTACACTATCACAACACCAGAGTCAAGTACTGGACAATACTACACATATGTACTTGTTACTACACTATCACAACACCAGAGTCAAGTACTGGACAATACTACACATATATACTTGTTACTACACTATCACAACACCAGAGTCAAGTACTGGACAATACTACACATATATACTTGTTACTACACTATCACAACACCAGAGTCAAGTACTGGACAATACTACACATATATACTTTTTACTACACTATCACAACACCAGAGTCAAGTACTGGACAATACTACACATATGTACTTGTTACTACACTATCACAACACCAGAGTCAAGTACTGGACAATACTACACATATATACTTGTTACTACACTATCACAACACCAGAGTCAAGTACTGGACAATACTACACATATATACTTTTTACTACACTATCACAACACCAGAGTCAAGTACTGGACAATACTACACATATATACTTTTTACTACACTACCACAACACCAGAGTCAAGTACTGGACAATACTACACATATATACTTGTTACTACACTATCACAACACCAGAGTCAAGTACTAGACAATACTACACATATATACTTGTCACTACACTATCACAACACCAGAGTCAAGTACTGGACAATACTACACATATATACTTGTCACTACACTATCACAACACCAGAGTCAAGTACTGGACAATACTACACATATATACTTGTCACTACACTATCACAACACCAGAGTCAAGTACTGGACAATACTACACATATATACTTGTCACTACACTATCACAACACCAGAGTCAAGTACTAGACAATACTACACATATATACTTGTCACTACACTATCACAACACCAGAGTCAAGTACTGGACAATACTACACATATATACTTGTCACTACACTATCACAACACCAGAGTCAAGTACTGGACAATACTACACATATATACTTGTCACTACACTATCACAACACCAGAGTCAAGTACTGGACAATACTACACATATATACTTGTCACTACACTATCACAACACCAGAGTCAAGTACTGGACAATACTACACATATATCCTTGTTACTACACTATCACAACACCAGAGTCAAGTACTGGACAATACTACACATATATACTTGTCACTACACTATCACAACACCAGAGTCAAGTACTGGACAATACTACACATATGTACTTGTTACTACACTATCACAACACCAGAGTCAAGTACTGGACAATACTACACATATATACTTGTCACTACACTATCACAACACCAGAGTCAAGTACTGGACAATACTACACATATGTACTTGTTACTACACTATCACAACACCAGAGTCAAGTACTGGACAATACTACACATATGTACTTGTTACTACACTATCACAACACCAGAGTCAAGTACTGGACAATACTACACATATATACTTGTCACTACACTATCACAACACCAGAGTCAAGTACTGGACAATACTACACATATATACTTGTCACTACACTATCACAACACCAGAGTCAAGTACTGGACAATACTACACATATATACTTGTCACTACACTATCACAACACCAGAGTCAAGTACTGGACAATACTACACATATATCATTGTTACTACACTATCACAACACCAGAGTCAAGTACTGGACAATACTACACATATATACTTGTTACTACACTATCACAACACCAGAGTCAAGTACTGGACAATACTACACATATATACTTGTCACTACACTATCACAACACCAGAGTCAAGTACTGGACAATACTACACATATATACTTGTTACTACACTATCACAACACCAGAGTCAAGTACTGGACAATACTACACATATATACTTGTCACTACACTATCACAACACCAGAGTCAAGTACTGGACAATACTACACATATATACTTGTTACTACACTATCACAACACCAGAGTCAAGTACTGGACAATACTACACATATATACTTGTCACTACACTATCACAACACCAGAGTCAAGTACTGGACAATACTACACATATATACTTGTTACTACACTATCACAACACCAGAGTCAAGTACTGGACAATACTACACATATATACTTGTCACTACACTATCACAACACCAGAGTCAAGTACTGGACAATACCACACATATATTCTTGTTTCTGGCAAGTGAGCATCACTGATTATATTATATTTATCTAGTAACGTTAATATTCACGTCTCTTCTACTAAAAACGTTCCCGACACATATTCCAGAACCTCTGGTTCTTCAGAGTCCACTTGTGTTGTCAGCAGCTGGTAGTTATTCTTGCTCGCTCATGCGAACTCTCTCTCTCTCTCTCTCTCTCTCTCTCTCTCGCTCTTATCTCATCTGTGTGTTGCTCATGGGCTGCTGTCAGCGTCTCTCCGGAGCCACAGATTAAATACTTCACTCACACTCTCCTGCATCAACGTTTCATCCTCTGTGTTGAGAGCAACGTTACGCAAGAATCACGTGTGTTGTGCGGCCCTAACTCGCTCAGGTGCACCGGGAGAGAGAGAGTGTTGGTGAAACAAGGACTTGTTTATCTAGTACTTGCTGATTTATTTGGGATGTATTTGATGTAAATCAGTGATAACAGAATATTAATTTAATCTCAAACATTTTTTTATTGAGAGGTTGAATTGTTTTATGTTTTTAAAAAAATATATATATATTTTTCCAAATGAAAAAAGTACTTTCAGCCAATCCTGTGGCACACAGACGATCACGTGACTGACGGATCAGGTACTCTGTTGCTAATGTCTAGCGATTATACTAACATTCTTTTAAATTTGGAAAACATTCCATGTTTTTAACCTAAATTATATATTAATAAATGCCTTTTTTAATTCAATTATTCAATAAAAACTCATTCAAAATTTACAATATAGAACTGAATTTAATTATTAAAACATACAGTATTTATTGAATTTAAATGGCTACGAATTTGAAAAAAATATTGAAATTAGAAAAATCATGTTTATTACAACACAAATAATTGTGATACATTTAAAAAAATTATAATTGAAAAAAAAGAAATAATGCAAGCATTTCATATTGAATTCAAAAGTGTGAGAATGAAATAAATATTGATTTGAAAACAAATAAAAAAAATATTCATTGAAAAAAAAGTTGAAAATGAAGTATTTATTGAAGTATTTACAACAAAACGTACGTTTCTGTATCAAAATACAAAAAGAATGTTGAATCATCTGAATAAGAATAATTAATAATTAATAATTACATATACAGTATATATATATATATATATATATATATATATAGTGCCATCATAATATTTATAGTAAATAGATTTTTTCTTGCTGAATTGTTGTAGTTTTTTCTAGCTTTTCATTAGTTTCTCCAAACAATTTAACGTCTTCGAGTCAATCATTTGTTTCTTTTTTACATTGAATAATTAAATAAAAAAATAAAAAAATTACACATTAAGTTTGATATTTTTACATCAATAATTCAAAAATACATTTTCTTATTTTTTTATTTTTCAATTCGTAGACTTAAATTCAATATAAACATGTTGGTAAAAATAATGCCCCTTTTTTATATTGAATTCAAAAGGATTTGGAATAAAAAATGTTGAATTTACAAGATTTATTTTGTTATAAAAAACGAATACATTTGAAATGTAAATGTTTTCAATTAATTCATAACTTCAACCTTTTTGCATTAAAATTGTTGAATTGAATTATATAATTAAAAACGATTTCAACCTTTTATAAAAACCGAAACTATTGGATTCAATGTAACAAAAATGTTATGAAAAATATCAACAATTGAAACGTTAAATTCAATATACTGAGAAAAGAATGGACAATCGTATGAGATGAATTTTAAGTTGAATCAATCTTTTGTGTGTGATGTCATCAGGGTCACGTGGGTCACATGATCGCAGCAGATCAAACAACCTTCAGTGTGTTTATCAAAAGATACTAAATAATAATGAGGATAAATTGAATTAATTCTCACAGTAAGTGAAGAATCTCCGGACAGTTTTGAGGACGTTTGTTCGTTACGATCTTTCTTCTCTCGCCACTAACAAGCCAAGCGTTCCATGTCGTCGCCTCGTGGGCGAAAAGCTTCTTTAATTGGCTGATGTTTCGCTCGACGTGTCGTTCAGAGAGTTGACGTGAGATGAAAAGGAAGTTGTGCCGTCGTCTCTTGAAGAAAACCAAGAAACTCTGCCAAAGAAGCGATTCGAGCTCATCGTTGTCGCGACAGAAGCTGCTCCTGTTTATCAACAATGTCGTTGTTTTGGGCGTTTTTCAAATTTGTCTTTTCTTTATTTTGGCGAATGAGGTTTCGTCGCGAGGAGCCGTTTCAGGTTCATGGAAATATTGGAAAACGATATTTTTATTATAACAAACAAATTGAATTTAGGAAAATAATGAATGACTATAATTGAGGCAATTATACACATTGAGGCGGTGGAGTCAGGACTGTAGACCGTAGTTTAATCTTTGCGTTATATTCACAGAGTGACCTTCAGAACAGTAAAAAAATTTAAGTGGCGTGACCGGAACAAAAAAAAGGATCAACATATATAGCATTAAAAATACATCTCAGAGCGTTTGTTTCTCTTGTTTTTACTCATTTTAACTATTTTACACGTTTATTTTTGAAGTACATTTTATAAGAAACGAGCTTCTTCACGTGGCAAGAGTCACAGACTAATGTTACCTCATGGAAAATACCACCTTCTTTTA
>NC_141829.1:5544431-5556931 GCF_982586985.1 Callionymus lyra
CCTTATGTTGGACAGACACTGGAGCTGAACTGTAACCGTGTGGGACCAAACCAGAGTGTCCAGTGGTCTTTAGGTCAATATAACAGCAGAACAAGAAATGATGAATTAGCTTTAATCGATGATGAAACATCTTCAGTGAACAAACTACAGCAAGTGAAGAACAAAACATCTCTTCTGGTAACGTTTGTCGTAAGTTCTAATTTTTTATATTATTACTGTCTGGAGAAGAACCATCAGAGCTGTGAACTACTGGGAGAGTTTTATGTTGATGTAAAACGTAATTACATTCACAGGTGTGTGGGAGAGAGTCTGGAGCTGAACTGCTCTGACATCAATGGAAACAAACCACATGTGTGGAAGATTAATTCATTGATGAAAGATAAAAAGAGTCACAACTACACTCTGATGTTTCCATCACTGACCTTGAACCACACAGGTTCATACACCTGTGATCGCAGTGGTCAGGATGATAAATACTACCTGTATGTGTGTCCTGAGTCTGACCCGCCTGCTGATGTGTTCTTCACTGGAGGAGAGAACAAGACTCTACGATGTGACTGGAAACAGCCTGATAGGATCCTCTGGTTCATGAAGACAAACAGAACTGAAGGAAGAACATCACGTGTATATCGAGGACAAGACGACAGAATCTCTCGCTCCGACACGAGCCTGGTGATCACTAACATCTCTCTGGAACACAGAGGAGAGTTCTGGTGTGTGGTTGAGAAAGACGAACGTTGTGTGTTCACATCTAAGACCCTTGTAATGTTCGGAGAGCCAGAGGTTGATCACCATCTAGTGCGGTCTGTGATGCTCAGTGTCGTGATCTTCATGATGTGTGTTGTTGTTGTTGTTGTTGTTGTGGTCCAGAGGAGCAGGAGGAGAGAGCAGCTCCCAGCACCTGTGGAGGAAGTGGAGATGTTGGAGATGTTGGAAGTGTCTCCAGCAGATGTTCAGCCAGAGACTCTCTGAGGCGTCAACGTGATCCACGAGTGTTTGGATGAATCTTTCTTTGTTTGTAATCATTGAGACTCTTGTTTCCTCTTCAGTGTCAATAAAGTTTAACCTTTGACCTCCAATAAAAGACTCAGTTTTCTTTGTGTAGAGATGAAGTCGATGGGTTTACGTCACATATTATCCTGACTTTTTTCTCCCTGTTTTCCTTCTTTCTTCCTCAGTCTGGTTCTGTTTCTCACTGATGTCTCTTCTTTTTTCAAATATGTTCTCCAGAAAACAAAGTCAATAATCTCCTTTTTTTAATCTCCTTCCTGGTCGACTGCTTCACTTCATTAAAGTTCACCGAATGTAAAAAACCCAACTCTCGGCACTTTATTCACATGTTGTAAATGTTGAAGTCTTCAAAATGCAGTAGTTCATTCATCGTGACGTTGCTCCGTTTTGAAGTTATTACTCGTCTGAAATCTCGACAAACGAGATTACGGTTTAAATTATACATTCTGACATCACTCTGGTGCAGGTGTCCTCCCCTAGAAGCCCTAAATCAGTTAAGAACCTACATGTTATTAAACTAAATAAATATTAATGTAAACATGGTGAGAGTTACTTCTGCCTTTAGGTGTTTTTGTAATGTGTACATTAAGCAGCAAACTTTATTTTTATTATTCCTTTTAATGTATAGAACGGGAGTTACAGGGGTGAGGTTGAAATTTACGTGAGTCCTCGAATGCAACTGGTGTTTTTGTGACCAATCAGAGCAGAGTGGGCGTGGTTGCTCTGACGAGATTTCTTCTCAGCTGAAACAGCGCATTTTTAAGTGGGCGGGGCTTAAGCATATTTTATAATGTCCATATCTTTATCAAATGAGAGTTTTGTTCAAAAAGAAACTGATGAGTATAACAGAGTATAATATAGGTCCTAGAACAATTTAAGACACACTTAAACCAGCACATTAGGTGACCTTTAAAGATCCTATTTGACACGAGAACACAGTGTTTCTAAATGTCTCACATCTTTCTGAGCACAAGCAAAAAACAGTTCTACACTTGGATTTTGAATGCTCCATTTTTCAACAAGTTCTGTTATTTTGAAAAACTTTAACCGGAACTGGTTGCTTTCGGCGAGAGTGTCAAAAGGCAGAAAAGCTGACATTTACCAGCAGAAACTCTTGGTAACATGAGGCGAGAGAATCCAGTGTCGACGCTTGATAATGAGAACAAAGTGTTTCTTTGTCGTGTGTTTGTAACATCTTTGCCTTTGTTGTTGTGTACAAAGTATTAAAGTATAACGTAGTAACATCGCGAAATAACGTGGTAATACCACAAAATAACATAGTGATATCAGTAAAATAATGTTGTAATATTAAAAATCCCAAAATATCACTGTAATACAGTATTACAAAATATAACGTTGTAATATTGCAAAATAAAGTGTTAATATCGAAAAATAACGTGGTAATATCGCAAAATGAAGTGGTAATATCGAAAAAATAACGTGGTAATATCGTAAATAAAGTGGTAATATAGAAAAATAACATGGTAATATTGCAAAATAAAGTGGTAATATCGAAAATAACGTGGTGATATCAAAAAATAACTATCATCAGTGAGCAGAAGCAGATGAAGCATGAATGCTCCTCCCATGATGCAACACTAATAGACTCAGGGACTCATTCATCCCCAGTTCTGCTCCTCTATTTCGGGAATACTTTTCTGGAAAAGTTTTCAAAAGCTGGCGTTCGTCTGGGATCAGAGCCGTGACTCGATCTCGCCCGATATTGCTGCTCTCGCCTGATGGTCGAGCCGTCGTAGTAATATCAGAAAAATTACATGGTAATATGAAAAAAATATAATCAGAATCAGAATCAGAATCCTTTATTTGTCCCGCGAGGGGAAATTCAGTTTAAACAGCAGAGCAGTATACAAACAAATAAAAACACCCAGAAATTAAATAATAAAATGGAAAAAAAAATCTAAATAGAATAAAATAGAAATCTGCACCATATTATATATACAGCATATTTACAAAAATAACAAGAAGAGGTGCTATTAAATATTTATCTTGCTGTGTTCTTGTTGTGGAGTCTGATGGCAGCAGGGAGGAAGGACCTGCGGTACCTCTCCCTCACACACCTGGGATGGAGCATCCTATCACTGATGGAGCTCCTCAATGCCCTCAGTGTGTGCTGGAGAGGGTGAGATAAGTTCTTCCTCATGGAGGCCAGCTTGCTCTGTATCCTCCTCCCAGACACTTCCTCCACAGGATCCAGGGGGCGCCCAAGGATGTAACCGGCCTTCTTAATAAGGCTGTCCAGTTTAGCCCTATCCTTTGCTGTCATGCTGCTCCCCCAGCAGACCACACCGTTGAAGATGGCAGAGGCCACTACTGAGTCATAGAATGACTTCAGGAGTGACCCCTGGACACCAAACGACCTCAACCTCCGGAGCAGGTAGAGTCTACTCCGACCCTTTTTATAAAGAGCAGCAGTGTTATCCACCCAGTCCAGGCGGTTGTTGAGGTGAACACCCAGGAACTTGTAAGACGTGACAATCTCAATGTCCTGTCCCTGGATGTTCAGTGGTGAGGGGGAGATGGAGGGACACCGCCGGAAATCCACAATCAACTCCTTAGTTTTGCTGGAGTTGATCTGGAGGTGGTTTTCCAGGCACCAGTCAACAAAGTCCTGGACAAGTCCCCGGTACGACCCGTCATCCCCGTCCTTAATGAGGCCGACGATGGCGGAGTCGTCCGAGAACTTTTGCAGGTGACTGGTGGGAGACAGGTGAAGTCTGCAGTGTACAGTGAAAAGAGGAACGGTGCCAACACTGTTCCCTGGGGACCCCCTACACTGCAAAGTACAGTCTTCGAAACACCATCCCGGTTCCTCACGAACTGTGGACGGTTGGTGAGGTAGTCCACAATCCAGTCCGTGAGGTGAGTGTCCGCTCCAGACAGCTCCAGCTTGTAATAATATAACGTAGTAACATTGCGAAATAACGTATTCATACCACAAAAGAACATAGTAATATCAGTAAAATAGCGTTCTAATATTAAAAATATAACATGGTAACATCACAAAATATCATTGTAGTACAGTATTACAAAGTATAACGTAGTAACTACGCAAAATATTGTGGTAATACCACAAAATAACGTAGTAATATCGCAAAATCACGTGGTAATATCGCAAAATGAAGTGGTAATATCGCAAAATCACTTGGTAATATCACAAAATAAAGTGTAATACCGCAAAATAACGTAGTAATATCGCAAAATCACGTGGTAATATCGCAAAATAATGTGGTAATATCTAAAAATAATGTGGTAATATCACAAAATAACGTAGTAATATCACAAAATCACATGGTAGTATCGCAAAATAAAGTGTAATACCGCAGAATAACGTAGTAATATCGCAAAATCATGTGGTAATATCAGTAAAATAACGTTCTAATATTAAAAATATAGCATGGTAACATCTTTGTTGTTGTTTATTCTCTTCAAAATCAACTTCCACTGCTTCAGTAAACATCAGTCAAAAGTCTAAATATCGTTAAATCGGTGGCAAATAAAAACACTACGGTGCAGGAAGTAAATCAATGCCATCAGAACCAGGGCCGGGTCTAGGCAGGGGCAAGAGGGGGCCTGGCCACCTCAAATAAATGTTGTGCCCCCTCAAACCAGGGCCGGGTCTAGGCAGGGGCAAGAGGGGGCCTGGCACAATGCCTCCTCAAGATTTGTGGCTGCCCCCTCATACATGCCTGTCTAGACCCGACCCTGATCAGAACGTTGAAAGGTTGAATTTATACAACACGTCCTCACACCCAAGGCGTCATACCGTCCAACGCCGTTCAATTTCCCCCTGGCGTCACTAGGGTGACGTTACAGGGGGGAACAAAAACGTCGGTTTTCGCCTACCTGAGTCACCCAGTAATATGCAGAGCACTCCCCGACGTCGGATTCAAACGACCCGGGTTACATTTGACGTGTCGCCCACCTCTTCGTTGCCATGGTAACGTGACGTGACGTGTAGCTGTTGTCATTTGGCTACCGTAATTCTAAAACTATGAAGCGCACTTGAAATGTTTAATGTCAACAGTGCGATTCTACCCCCGATTGTGCTTAACGACCTCAAACCACTTTAAGGAGGTACAGAGTGAACATAAATCAGTAAAAAATGCTTAATTTTTATTTTTTGAAGCTTGGATTGTTCTAATATAGTCACGTTTACAACACACACCAACAACAACAAATACTGAACGACTAACAGGGTTCTTCGTTTGTAGTGGCCTGTGCTACATCAAAGGGTTAATTCTCTATCTTCAAGAGGCATGAAGGCCCTTGTAAAGCTGATATTTATATGACACATTCAGATGGTCTCCTACTGTTATTAAGTTTGCTGTCGATGCGTCCAAAAATGAGGGAGGGGTTGTCATTCTTCTGTCAAGATGGTCTCTAAGTGTAACAGAATGACCAGACCTGATTTTCCAGGAATGGATTTGGGAACTTTTTTTCTACTCAGACCTCAGAGCTGATATTTGGATATGTTATTCTAGACTCAATTCTAAATTGAACTGTGGTGGTTCGATGTTGCTATGAACTTCCTGTGCCCCATGGTATCATGGGAAACTTGGAGAAACCTGGACTTTGAAGCTTTATAAATCAACCATTCTTAATTCAAATGATCTGAAACTTTTAGAGGTTCTTCATGTTCCATTTGTACACATATGTTTTCAAGGGCGTTTTTCTAGGTGCTTCCTGAAGCTACTTCCGGTTTGGGAGGAGTTATCATTATGGTTCCACAAGCATATGATTTAAGAGGTGTCAGAGGTCACGCAGACCAAGTTTCATATGTCTGAGGGTCACAGAGGTCACATAAGAGCAAAAGAGCAACAGTCATGAAAACCACGTTTTTGGCCCCGGTTCATTCCCAGCGGCCCCTGGGGGTCTGAAAATGAGCATGATAGTTCTCACTAGCCTCAATATCAAGCCTCTGTTAATTAATGTACATGTTATTGATTACTAATGTATGATTATGTTTGTACTTATGGAATACATATTATTGATTACATGTGATTATAGATGTAATTATTCCAATAGTAGTAAACTTTTAACTTTTGACACTGGATAAGCTATTAACTCCAATATGAATATTGTACATGAGCTTCTTTTTATCAACCTGTCATAATAAAAGATATGAACTGTTATCATTAAAACTTTATTTTAATTTTTTAAGCATTCATTGGTATCAATTATAGGCATTTCTGAAGTTACAACTGCATTGATCATGTTGGGATGAATACTATGGGAGCATTATTCAAAATGATATCAAATTGTGCTTTATTACAGGTTTCATATCAAACAAATGTTCACAGATCGTCACAAATGTCACGAGTAACCATCAGAGTCAATCTGCACGACGTTGATGGTCTCGTCCTCATCGAAGACTTGTGTGTAGTTTCTGGTTCGAGTCATGGTTCGAGTGACATCATGCTGACTTGCTGCTGCTCCTAAAATGCTCTGAAGATCCTTCAAAGCCTCACCAGTCAAGCCCATGGTGCATCTTAAAAGAATAAGACAATAAGAATGAGCACCTGTACTTCTGTTCTTCACTTGCTAAATAAACTCTTACCTTGCTGTGACGCTGCCATGTGAGACAACTCTTTCAGGGAATCACAACGACTTGACAGAGACCAGTGTTGGTTCATCTCTTTCTCAAGAATCTTTCACTTCCTGCCGTCTCCTTACTGCCATAACAACGTCGAATGCTCTTTGTCTGAAAGTCAACAGAACCTGGAAAACATTGTATTAATGAAGTTGTATGATTCTGATCATTTGAAGTGTAAAATCTATTGAAAAAGACCCCTTCCACCTTGACGGGCACTACCAAGTGTTTCCAACAACAGAAGCCAGAAAACCTTGACCATAAGCGTGAGCATGTCAGTGCGTCCTTCCACAGAAATGTATTGATCATTATTACCAAACATGACTATTTTAAAGACCAAAGTGTGTATGATGTAACCATCTCACCTGCTTTTGACATGTGTTGACCCCTTCCACCTCCGATGGTTAGTCCAGCACCTGATATGCAGCACTCCATCTCACCTAGAAAAGAACATAGAATAGCATTTTAGATTATTTCCATGATGGCACAATATCTCATTTTATTCCTGTGGTGTGTCTCAATGAAAGATTCTATTTTCATAGAAAAGCGCACCGGATTATAAAGAGGATCAAGCGAAATAGCACATCCAAACTTTATTTTACTCATTCATAAAACAATGTCAACATTATGGAGTTGAAACACCTAAAAATATACAATATAGTCACTTTTACAGGACCTTTTAAGCATGTATTAATCCGCGAGAGCCTCTTGACTTCCGCGATGCGTGAACAATCCAAGCTTCAAAAAATAAAATATACCATGATACCAGATACCATGGGGCACAGGAAGTTCATAGCAACATGGAACCACCACAGTTCAATTCAGAATGGAGTCTAGAATAACATATCCAAATATCAGCTCTGAGGTCTGAGTA
The DNA here is from genome assembly GCF_982586985.1 of Callionymus lyra. Lineage (NCBI taxonomy): Eukaryota > Metazoa > Chordata > Actinopteri > Syngnathiformes > Callionymidae > Callionymus > Callionymus lyra. The sequence goes on from NC_141829.1 coordinate 5,551,928, forward strand.
GAAAAAAAGTTCCCAAATCCATTCCTGGAAAATCAGGTCTGGTCATTCTGTTACACTTAGAGACCATCTTGACAGAAGAATGACAACCCCTCCCTCACTTTTGGACGCATCGACAGCAAACTTCTCACATAACAGTAGGAGACCATCTGAATGTGTCATATAAATATCAGCTTTACAAGGGCCTTCATGCCTCTTGAAGATGACGCCTTGGGTGTGAGGACGTGTTGAGGAGTCAGTAGACTCCATCAAGCGCAAAGAGAGAGGAAGATTGTTCCAAAGCTTAGGAGCAACAGCCTGAAAAGATTTTTCTCCTCTGGTTCTGAACTGTGTGCGAGGAACCATAAGTAGATTCTGATCCACAGACCTCAGAGCCCGAGCTGGGGTGTAAGGCTGGATCAGATCAGTGATGTAAGGAGGAGCCTGACCATGAATAGCTCTGAAAGTAAGAACCAGAATTTTAAAGTTGATCCTAAAAGAAACTGGAAGCCAGTGAAGAGTTTGAAGGATCGGAGAAATGTGAGTAATTCTACTTGAGCGGGTTAGAATTCTCGCTGCAGAGTTCTGAATCAACTGCAGACGAGACAGCTCCTTCTTGCTAAGACATGAAAACAAACTGTTACAATAGTCCAGACGAGAAGAAACAAACGCATGGATTACAAGCTCAAGATCATGTTCCGACAACATTTTCCTAAATTTAGAGATTTTTCTCAGTTGAAGGAAACAGTTTCTGATCAGTTTTCTGCAGTGTTGAACAAGAGACATGTCTTTATCAAATACAACACCCAGGTTTCTCAGGCTCAGTTTGACAGACTGACCTAAGTCACCCAAGTACTGACTCAACCCTGGAACCTTATCATCATGAGCAATCACCAGAGTTTCAGTTTTGTCCACATTTAGCTGTAGAGTGTTTTCACTCATCCATTGTTTTGATTTCTAGCAAACAATTGACTAAGCTGTTCAGCTTCTGGGGCTCAGTTGGATCAAAAGAGCAGTAGAGCTGGATGTCATCAGCAAAAATGTGCTAAGAAACATCAGGAAATCTCTGAATGATTTTACCGAGAGGAATCAAGTACAGCAAAAACAATAAAGGACCCACAACAGAACCTTGAGGGACTCCACACAACAGATCTGCCGATTCAGACCTCATTTGATTGGCAGATACACTAAAACTGCGCCCAGAAAGGTAAGATGAGAACCATTCTAACACAGACCCAGACAGTCCCACTTCATCCCTTAGTCTTCTCAGCAGGATCTGGTGATCAACTGTGTCAAAGGCTGAGGACAGATCCAAGAGAACCAGAACAGTGACTTTACCCGAGTCAGCCGACATCATGATGTCACTGGACACTTTCAATAAAGCTGTCTCCGTAGAGTGATGTTTACGGAAGCCAGACTGAAACTTCTCATGGATGTCGCTCTGATCCAGGAACAAAGACAGCTGCTCAGACACCACCTTCTCCAAGATCTTGGACAAGAAAGGGAGCTTAGAAATAGGCATGAAATTACTGAGGTCAGTTGGGTCTAAGCCTGTTTTTTTGAGCAGAGGCTCCACAATGGCATGTTTAAATGCACTGGGAAAAACCCCTGTGGAAAGGGAGAGGTTCACCATATTGGTAACCCAGGGGCCAATTACATCAAATACTTTGATAAAAAGCCTACAAGGAAGGACGTCATCTGAGCAAGAGGAGGGTTTCATCTTGTTCACTAGTGCTGAAATATCACCCAAAGATACAGCAGTGAAGGAGGACCAAGAGGAGGAGATGGGCTCAGAGACAGTAGGGGTTCCAAATAAAGGGGGAGAGATTTTCTCTTTGATCAATTTAATTTTGTCAATGAAAAATCTCAACAATGCATTGCTGTCAGCTTCACAGAAGACAGGCGTGATTTGAGGAGCAGGAGACACAAGAGAATTAATCGTGTCAAACAAAACTTTGGGGTTTTTCCTATTTGCTGCTACCAGTTTTCTGATGTAATCAGATCTAGCAGTTTCTACCATCTCATTGTAAGAAGACATCAGATCCCTGAGGTGAAGTCTGTGCACCTCAAGTTTAGTGGACTTCCAGAGACGCTCAGTCTTTCGACAAAGTCTCTTCAGACTCAGGAGATCTTCATTTGTCCAAGGGCACCGTTTTTTCTGAATTTTCAAGTTCGATTTAACAGGTGCCACTTGATCCAGTATTTCGACACAATGATCAGTGAAACAGTGAATCCACGTCTGGGCAGTCATCAAAGGAAAGAGCGTCAAACATAGCAGAAAAACTGTCTGCAGTATCGGCTGAGATGACACGTCTCTGAGACCTAACTTTCAAAGGCTTAGGTTCAGGGATGAAGTCCAGGTTAAACAAGACAAGAGAATGATCACTCAGATGGACATCATGTACAGATACATTAGAAATGTCGAGGCCAGGAGTAAAAACTAAGTCTAAATTGTGGCCTTTTTGATGAGTGGGTTCAGAAACATGTTGCTCAAAATTAAAGGCTTCTGTTAAAGTTAAAAGTTCTTTAGCAGAACAAGATGTGACGTCATCAACATGAAGATTAAAGTCTCCAAGAATAAGAACAGATTCCATTTGAATAATGGAAGATAAGAAGTCACTGAAGTCTTTCAAGAACACCGTCGCAGGACCAGGTGGGCGGTAGATTGACACACAATAGAAAGGTCTTGTAGAACCAACCAAGATCATCTGAGACTCAAAAGAAGTGAATTCCTGTGTCTGAATCACTTTGCAAGAACAACTCTCCCTAAAAACAGTAGCAAGACCTCCCCCACGACCAGAGAGGCGAGGCTTCCCCAGGACAGCGCTCCCTACTGGACAGAGTTCGTTCAGAGCGGGATCTTTTGAAGCGAACAGCGGTTTCATTTAACAATGAAAAACAATACACATTTAAAATATATACTTTAAAAGATCAAGACAACATAGAGACAAACACAGGAGTCTCAGAAAATCAGCGAAAATCATAAATAAAAGTGTCTTGAGATGTTTCTTGAAGGAGTCAGTAGATCATCAAACACAGATGTTTCTTGAAGGAGTCAGTAGATCATCAAACACAGATGTTTCTTGAAGGAGTCAGTAGATCATCAAACACAGATGGTTCTTGAAGGAGTCAGTAGATCATCAAACACAGATGTTTCTTGAAGGAGTCAGTAGATCATCAAACACAGATGTTTCTTGAAGGAGTCAGTAGATCATCAAACACAGATGTTTCTTGAAGGAGTCAGTAGATCATCAAACACAGATGGTTCTTGAAGGAGTCAGTAGATCATCAAAGACAGATGTTTCTTGAAGGAGTCAGTAGATCATCAAACACAGATGTTTCTTGAAGGAGTCAGTAGATCATCAAACACAGATGGTTCTTGAAGGAGTCAGTAGATCATCAAACACAGATGTTTCTTGAAGGAGTCAGTAGATCATCAAACACAGATGGTTCTTGAAGGAGTCAGTAGATCATCAAACACAGATGTTTCTTGAAGGAGTCAGTAGATCATCAAACACAGATGTTTCTTGAAGGAGTCAGTAGATCATCAAACACAGATGGTTCTTGAAGGAGTCAGTAGATCATCAAACACAGATGTTTCTTGAAGGAGTCAGTAGATCATCAAACACAGATGTTTCTTGAAGGAGTCAGTAGATCATCAAACACAGATGTTTCTTGAAGGAGTCAGTAGATCATCAAACACAGATGTTTCTTGAAGGAGTCAGTAGATCATCAAACACAGAGATGTTTCTTGAAGGAGTCAGTAGATCATCAAACACAGATGTTTCTTGAAGGAGTCAGTAGATCATCAAACACAGATGTTTCTTGAAGGAGTCAGTAGATCATCAAACACAGATGTTTCTTGAAGGAGTCAGTAGATCATCAAACACAGATGTTTCTTGAAGGAGTCAGTAGATCATCAAACACAGATGTTTCTTGAAGGAGTCAGTAGATCATCAAACACAGATGTTTCTTGAAGGAGTCAGTAGATCATCAAACACAGAGATGGTTCCAAAGCTTAGGAGCAACAGTCTGGAAGGATTTATCTCCTCTTGTCCGGAAGTTCAGGAACCATCAGTAGATTCTGATCCACAGACCTCAGAGCCCGAGCTGGGGTCTAAGTCTGGATCAGATCACTGATGGAAGGTCTGACCATGAATAGATCTGAAAGTAAGAACCAGAATTTTAAAATGATCCTGAAAGAAACTGGCAGCCAGTGAAGAGTTTGAAGGAGAAATGTGAGTTCTTCTACTAGAGCAGCCAGTGAAGAGTTTGAAGGAGAAATGTGAGTTCTTCTACTAGAGCAGCCAGTGAAGAGTTTGAAGGAGAAATGTGAGTTCTTCTACTAGAGCAGCCAGTGAAGAGTTTGAAGGAGAAATGTGAGTTCTTCTACTAGAGCGGCTCAGAATTCTGGCTGCAGAGTTTAGTATGAACTGCAGGCGATGCAGATCCTTCTTGTTTAGACACAAAAACAAACTGTTACAATAGTGTCAACGACACAAACTCGTGGATTATAAGATCCAGATCGTGTTGTGACATAATTTTCCTAAGTTTAGAGATTTTCCTCCTTTTTCAAACCCTAAATATTGAAACATATTCTACTGGTTCTTGTTCGCAGCGACTGATACGTAAAGGAAGCCTCACCCTCACCACAGTCTTCCTGTTGTCAGCTGACTCGCCTCACTTGTGGGCACAGATCTCCCGTCGTCGCGGAGGAAGGTCTGTTGGTTCTCGACTGCAGTCGCTTCAATGATTCACTGAGTCCACAGGAGACTGACGGAGCTGAAGGACAAAACTCTCTGCACCTCTGAACCTCCTCTGGTTCCTAAGCCTTAACAAAGTTAAGGTTTAGATTGTGAAAAAAAAAATATTGATACTTTTAAATATCGCAATACTTTTCCAACTGATGACTGACTGTCGATATATAACAGCAGTTTTTTGATAAAAGAACACAAATATTTTTTCATTTTAATCATAACATAAAATCATATTCATGAAGTTTACATATTAAAATGACTAGATTTTTAA